>NW_022437016.1:2222885-2289724 GCF_009761245.1 Sapajus apella
TAAAATGGCTTTTGAATTCACTTAGCTCCACAAGTTGAGGCATGGCAGAAAGGATGGTTATTCCATGATTTTCTGTTGGTATTTAAATACACCCCTGTCCATATTCGGCGACTGTTGGAGAAGCAGGTTTAGTTGCCTAGAGTCAGGTTGCTACATGCGTACACCCCAGCTCTTTTCCTGTTCTAGATGTGCAAACTCAGGGAGTGTTCTTAAACTCTCTGAGCCTTTATTTTTCTTACCTGTAAAGAGGTTAGAGAAGCAATATTTGCCCTGCTAGGATGTTGTTAGGAGGTATGAGTTATGAGTTAGGAGTAATTACAAGGGTGCCAATTCATAATTCCCTTAGCAAATCTTCATGTCTGTGCTGGTTGAACATATACTTCTAGGTCTCACATTTTACATGAAACAGATACCAGTCTGAATTCCAAGTCCATCTCACGGTTCAATAAATAGGGAATTTGAGGCTGAGAGAGAACAGTGACCAAGAATATGGGTTTTAGAGTTCTATCCTATATGGGTTTCAGAGTTCCTATCCTTTCTGTTTAAAATAGCTGAGTGACCTTGGGCAAGCAACTTAACCTCTCTGAACCTTACTGTCTTTATCTTTAACATAAAAACAATATTGCCTACATTATAGGAAGGTTGTGAGAATTAAATAAGGTAAGCTATAAACCTAGTATATAGAAGACACTCAGTAAATGTGAGTTTTTTTTAAGAGATTTGTGTTATTCCAGTAGCATGCAGGTCACAACTGGACTTTGGTATGAGCCAGAAAAAAAAAAAAAAAAAAGATTTCCAGCTACATAGTCTAAAGCACTGGTCTTGCCATCTGGCAGAACAGGATTCATATTCCATTTCTATCCTTTTCTTGCTATGTGACACAGGCAACTTATGTCACTTCTCTGTGTCAGTTTCCTCAACTGCAAGATAAGGAAGTGACACTGCCTGGACTTGGGGGTATGTTTACATGTTCCCTCTTGTTGTTTTGAGCATTAAATAGTTCACGTATTTGTTTAATATGATTTCTGCTTACAATGTCACAGGCCCCATTATCGCACTTTACCATCTCAGCCTACTAAATTTAATCTTTATATGAATCTTTGAAGTAAGTACTATTACTATTCCCATTTAACAGGTGAGACATTGAGAAAGAGATGTTGAGTAACTTGCCCAGGTCACATGGTTAGTGAATGGCAGACCTGGAATTTGATCCCAATATATTCTGAATTCGGTTGTCAGTGCTCTTATACATTGAGCTGTGGGGCTATTAACATACCACCAATACCACCACTACCACCACCATTATCATTACCCCCACCACCATCTAAAACCACCACCAACTACTACCACCATCAGCACCAACACTACCATCACCACTACCACTAAAACCAGCACCATTACCACCACCACCATTACCACTACCACTGAAACCACCGCTACCACCGCTACCACTCATCACCACCACCACCACCACCACCACCACCACCACTGCCACCACTACTACCACCACCACCACCACCGTCACTAACACCACCATTACCACTACCATTAAAACAACCATCACTACCACCACCACCACCACCACTACCACCATCACCACCACTACCATCACCACTATCACTAAAACCACAATACCTACCACCACCATTACCACCATCACCACCACTACCATCACGACTATCACAAAAACCACCATACTTACCACCACCATTACCATCACCACTACCACCATCACAACCACCACAATCACCACTACCACCATCACCACTACCACCAAAACCACTATACCTACCACCACCACCACAACCATCAAGGTCACAACCACCACCACCACCACCATCACCACCAATACAACCATTACCATCACCACCTTCACCACTGCCACCACTACAACCATCTTTACCATCACTACCAACAACATTCCAACCATCACCATCATCAGAATTATAACTATTCCAACCACCACAATCACAACCACCACTACAACCCCAGGTATTGCCAAAACTACATTTATTGTGTGCTGATGAGGTGCCAAGCATTTCATTGTATTCCCACAGCAATCCTATGGGTTAGGTTAAGCAATTTCCCCATGGTTACTTGATTAGCAAGTGCTAGTACTTGCACCCAGTTTAGGTCCTCTGGTCCCCAAACCCATGCTCTTGGGCATTTTGTTGGATTGCTAAAAGTACAAAAAGCACCCAATGTGTTACCAGGCACATGACTGACATTTTCCAGAAGACATTTCTCTCTTCCAGGGATTTTCAAGCTGTAAAGTTTGGGTTTTCTGACAGCCCTTGAGTATTTCAGTATCAATCTTTTCCCCTTGTCTAATTGGAAGGGTGAATCTGGTGGCGTCAGATAACAAATGAACCCACACACATCTTCACCTGTTCTCATTTAGAAAAACTCTGCCCAAGGCTTGGCACCTTGTTTGTATCTTTGGAAAATAAAAAATGATGAGCAAAGGTAGGTGGCAGAGCCCTGTCTAGCTCCTTAGGGGCTGGACAAATTATTAGATGTGAGAGTACATTGATGGAAAACATAAGACTCTAGGGCCTTGAATATAAGAGGTGTGAAATATCCATCACTGTTTGAATTGTATGTGTCTGATTTCTAATTTGGTTTAACTTTATAAACAGGGGGCTGGTAACTCATGGGAGAATCCTGGGATCAGCCAATGCTAGGACCGCAACCTTGATTTCCCCTTCTATCCATCTTTCATACTGAGCTAGAATAATGGTTCTAGAATGGAGGTCTGGTAATACTTTATCCGCCTCAAAATGATTTGATGGTTTCAGATTGCCTTCAGGAGAAAGACAGGCCCCTGAACATAATCTAAGAGGCTCTTGTTGGTTGACTCCTGAGCAACCACTCACCCCTCACTTTCTTTCTCCCACCTCCTTCCTTACTTTCTGCCACCACCCATCACTCTAGTCATCTAGGGCAACTTGTCTGTCCCTGAACATAGTAGATAGTGCATACTTTTGGTCTTCCTCTGACTCCCACACTTCCCTCAGATCTCATTTTGGACTTCACTTTCCTCTGGGACAGTTCATATTTGCCTATTCTCTAAACCTTTACTTACTGGCACTATCTAATATTTCTCTACCAAGGCCAGGGACTTGTGTTCTCTACTGCCTAGCCCAGAGTCTGACACATAATGAGTGGACCCTCCATAAATATTTATTGGTTGAATGAATAAATAAATGAGCATGTCCAAGGATCAAGTTCAAAACTACATTACCTTTCGGGGATTGGGTAGAAAGAAATGCATTTGAGGTTTAGGACAAGAAAAAAGTGCAAATGGAATTGAAATTAAAAAATATAACAATAATTATTCTCTGATTCCTATTTGATCCTGGTACTATACATAATTAATCTGATAAATATGTATTAGTTTTTACTGAATTGCCAAGCAACATGGCGGACTGAGCTGCAAAGATAAATGTGACATCTTTTCTGCCTTCATAAAGCTCACTGTCTAACACGGGAGGCAGATATACTGAAACCAAGCTCACAAAATATCTGTTAGCTGTTTGAAGACATACTGTGCACCAGGTCTTTTTCATACATAATTTCTAATTTTTTCTGCAACCTGTGAGATGCACATTGATTCCATTTTTACAGATGAGGAAACAAGCACATGGGGGTTTAAGTTGGTAACTTTCCTTTGTTCAATCATGCAGTGGAGTGAGAGAAATATGAAATGACAATTTCTTAACACCCATGGTCTTTCTACTATACTACCTTAATTCACACTCTGCTGTACTGTAAGATACTTGAATACTAGTTTGCACATTCACAATCATTTTTATGCATGCTACTTCATGACAGTGCCATGAAACACTGTTGGCGATGTAGAGAAGGATGCTATTACAATCCTTGATTGACAGATGGGAAAACCAAGACCCTGAAAGGCTGGGTCCTGTATTAAGGCAAATCAGATTGGAATCCTCGTTTCCTGGTGGTGGAGACTTTTCCTTGTTACTCTAAAAATACATCCTCTGAAATCATGCACCTCCAATTCCAAATATGTAACCCGTTTGGTCCACAAGAAGCTCTGATATTTCCTCCCAGGGAGGATCAATGGCATTTCCCTTAGGCTGGCTACTGGCAGTTTCACAGGCCCCCTGAGTCCTCAACAATACTCCCAATCCCCAAGCAGTACTTATATTGATTTCAGGCCTTTATCCAATTGCTCCCCTCTCAGCTAGCTGAAAAGGCCCTGGAGATCATGGTCAGCTCTTTGCCCCATTTGAGGACAATGCACTGGCTCAAACCACAGCACATTATCTGGGTTTCAATCTATTATCATAATATTGTTTTCTTCAGACTGATAACAATTCATTGCTTTAAGTACACAGGGGGATAATTCCAAAGGACAATTGATCATCTTTCTGAAATATCTCTTGCTATTAAAAAAAAGGGAATATTCCCAGGAAGGGATTTCTTTTGCCCTCCTTGTTTCTTTAGGCCTTATTTACGTAATTTAATTAAACAAACATTTACTTTTTTTACTATGTGCCAAACACTGTGTTAAGATTTGAAAGGACAAAAATAAACACAAATAGGACACTTCCTATTAGGGTACCCACTCTGTTACAAGAATACAGATGGGTGAAACAGTAGTACTAATTCAGAAATACCATAGAACATAGTAGTAATCAGCTCAGGGTTTGCTGGTGGAGCAGTCATGGGTTCAAATCCCAGTTCTGCCTCTATCTAGTACCACAACTTTGGGCCAGTGATTTAACGTCATAGTCTCAAGTTTCTCATCTGGCATAATAAAGACAGTCCTAGTGCCAACTCTGTGGCCTTATTTAAGAATTAAATAGTAGCTAGCTATTAGCAGTAGCAGCAGCAATATTAAGATACATGGTAGCTAGCACACAGAAAATAATAAGGCCAGATGTGGTGGCTCATGCCTGGCATCTCAGCACTTTGGGAGGCTGAGGCAGGCGGATCACCTGAGGTTGGGAGTTCAAGACCAGCCTGACCAACATGGAGAAACCCCAACTCCACTAAAAATACAAAATTAGCTGGGTATGGTGGTGCATGCCTGTAATCCCAGCTAGTTGGAAGGCTGAGGCAGGAGAATCGCTTGAACCTGCGAGGTGAAGGTTGCAGTGAGCCAAGATGGCACACTGCACTCCAGCCTAGGCAGCAATAGTGAAAATCCATTTCAAAAAATAAGAAAAGAAAATATTCAATAAAATAATTGCTTTTATTATAACAATAAAATTATTGTTTAGTAATTTTAACTTTAATAAAATATTTGCTTTTATTGTTATTTAAATAAATTATTATTACTTTATCATTATTCCAACTCTTCTGACCCTCCACAGATTCATTCTGCAGAAGAGGGATTACATACTTTTCTTCTTTGTAACTCCTCATCCTTCATATCTAGCAAAGGGCTCATCACACATTTGATTCTCAATAAGATTTAGCTAACTGTATTTTAGACAGACATAGCTACAGACAGAAATGAAATCATTCATGTCATTCTTTTGTATTTTTCTTCCAAATTAAGCAAATCACACACATACAAAAATCTTGGGTAGCAAAAACCTACTAGCTATAGGCCTGTTCTGAGTGCTAGAGAGAGAGGTGAATACAATACCACCATAGTCTCATAAAGCTCACAGCTCCAAAGCGAAGTGAAGAAATAAGAAAAGCCAGTTTTCGCAATGATTCAGGTAGAAAAATGGTAACATATACCATCATTTGCTGCATAATGATGTTTCCAGCAATGATGGACCAAATACATGACGGTGGCCCCATAGCATTACAACAGAGCTGAAAAATTCCTCTGGCCTAATGACACTGTAGCCTTCCTAATGTCCCAGTACAATGCCTTACTCATGTGTCTGTGGGATGCTGGTATATGCAAACCTACCGCACTGCCAGTTGTATAAAAGTATAGCACATACAATTATGCACAGTACATAATACTTGATTATGTTAATAAAGAACTATGCTGATGGTTTAAGTATTTACCATGCTATACTTTTGTTATTTTTTATTATTTTGTAGAGACAGAGGTCTCGCTATGTTTCCCAGGCTGGTCTCAAACTCCTGGCCTCAAGCGATCCTCTCACTTCAGCTTCCCAAAACAGGGAATACAGTTATCAGTCAACATGCTTGGCCTTTTCATTGTTATTTTAGAGTGTAGTCCTTCTGCTTATTTTTTCTTTTTCTTTTTTTTTTTTTAAATTGGGCTGACTATATATGGCTTGTAGTCCTTCTACTTATTAAAATCAGTTAACGGCAAAACAGCCTCAGACAAGTCCTTACAAGACAGCCTCAGACAATACCTTCAGGAGGTATTGCAGAAGAAGGCATTGCCATCATAGGAGATGACAGCTCCATGCATGCTATTGTCCCTGAAGATCTTCCAGTGGGACAAGATATGGAGGTAGAAGACAGTGATATTGATGATCCTGATTCTGTGTAGTCCCAAGCTAATGTGTGTGTTAATATCGTAGTTTTTAACAAAAAAGTTTAAGAAGTGAAAAAAATTATTTAAAAATAAAAAAGCTTATAGAATGAAGATGTAAACACTTATGGACATCTATATAATGTGTGGTTTAAGCTAAGTGTTATTACAAGAGTCAAAAAGTTTAAAGAAATAAAACAGGAAGCTATGGTAATCTAGGTTTAATTTCTTATTGAAGAAAGAAAAGTTTTAAATAAATTCAGTGTAACCTAAGTGTACAGTGTTTATAAAGTCTCCAGTAGTGTCCAGTAAATGTCCTGGGCATTCATTTTCACTCACCACTAACTCACTGACTCACCCAGAACAACTTCTGGTCCCATAGGCTCTACTCATGGTAAGTGCCCTATACAGGTAGATAATTTTTTATATTTTATATTGTATTTGTACTGTCCTTGTTCTTTTTTTTTGAGATGGATTTTCGCTCTTGTTACCCAGGCTGCAGTGCAATGGCGCCATCTTGGCTCACCACAACCTCCGCCTCCTGGGTTCAGGCAATTCTCCTGCCTCAGCCTCCTGAGTAGCTGGGACTACAGGCGCGCCCCACCATGCCCAGCTAATTTTTTTGTAATTTTAGTAGAGACGGGGTTTTACCTTGTTGGCCAGGATGGTCTCGATCTCTTGACCTCGTGACCCACCCACCTTGGCCTCCCAAAGTGCTGGGATTATAGGTTTGAGCCACCACGCACGGCCTCTACTGTCCTTGTTGTATGTTTAGATATGCTGAGAGACACAAATACTTACCAACAAGCTGTACAGGTTTGCAGCCTAAGAGTAATAGGGTACTTCATATAGCCTTGAGGTGCCATAAGCTGTACCATATATGTTTGCATAAGTACATTCTTTGATGTTTGCACAATGACAAAATTGCCAGACAATGCATTTCTCAATCCACATCTGTCTGCTGGGTGACACACGTCTGCAGAAGACAGCCAAGGCTACTAGTTTGAGATCCATAAGACTTGGTTATGGCACATCGTTTAGCACAGTATTTAACCCTGCTAGCCTGCTTAGAATTTTATGGGGAATTATCTTACTCTGGGATACTTGTGATTCTGGCCTGACTTTTTTTTTTTTTAAGTCTTTTATTCTGGAATAATTTTAGATTTACAGAAGAGTTGCAAAAATAGTGCAGATGATTTCTGTACACCTTTTACCCAGTTTCCATTCATCTTAACACGTTACATAACTATCCAGGAGGAATAGATGTCCTAGTTTGAAGGCTGTCAGCAGGAGAATCCCCTCTTACCCTGAGAAGGGTGAGCTATTTGTTCTTTTCAAGTCTTCAACGGATTGGATGAGACTCCCCACCCCACCACATCATGGAAGCCAATCTGCTCTATTCAAACTACAGAAAAAAAAACACCTTCATACAAACACCTAAAACAATGATTGACCAAATAACTGACCACCTCCATGGCCCAGTAAAGTTGACATAAAATTGACCATCATGCTCTAGTGCATTGATCAAATCTAAGCAATTAATATGGAACTAATATTATGAACAAACTACAGATTTTATCTGGAGGCTGATGATTTCTTTTTCATTACAGCAGCCTTTATTCAGACCAAATGACCTCAGTGTTAAACACCAGAGTTGAGACTATTGGGTCAGTACTACCCAAATCAAGCAAGATAATCAGCCATACAACATAAGCAGGGAGGTAGAAAGAACACTGGGCCAGCAGGCTACTTGAATTCTAATCCTGGCTTTGCTACTAAAAGGCCCCGAGCCTTAGATAAGCTAAAAAAAAACACGTCTCTTCAAGCTCTAAAAGTCTATAGAAATTTAAGTGGGGAAGTAAAATATGCACATGCACACACACACACACACACACACACACACAAATGTGGTCCTGCCTCTCTGAGGTCTCTCCTCTATCCAGTGCAGTGTGGCAAGTTGGTATAAGATTATTATCACTCAGGTCCTCAGACCTCAGTAGTGCTGGTCAGTTCACCTAAGCCTAGGCCCTCCTCCAACCACAGTTGACCACTGTCTTAGCTCATCTTGAACCTCCACTGAACTCACCGTTCTGATCTCCCAGCAAGAGCTAGCCCTCTTCTCTGATCTATTTCCCTTCTCTCTTCTCAGATGCCTGGACTTCCAACCTCCTTTAGGGTTGTGGCTTCTCATTCTTTCTGCTGGTTTTTATGACTTGGTCATTGGACCAGGGAGTCCTGGGTGCTAGACTGAGATAGTCCTCTGTAGGATACTGTCCCTGCCCTGCATCCAGCTTCAAAATGCTTATTGCATCACCATTTGTATTTTAGGAATATGTTCCTGCAATGAAAGTCCTTCCTTTTTTGCACAAGCTGAAGCACTGATTTGCTGCTCATGTGCATGTGTGCACACACACACTCAACCTGGCAGGAACAGCTTGTGAGGACTTCTCTGAGCAGGTGTCCTTTCTGCATATAAGAAAGCTAGCCAGAAACAAGTGTTGTGACATTTAGGGAACATTTCTAGATAGATTTCAGATGAGGAAGACTGAAACAATAGGAGGCCAAGTTCAGCCCAATACAAAGCAAGGATTTCAAGGAACACCAGGCAGCCTTACCCCAGAGGCAGCAACGGCAGAAAAGTGTGCAGCTGATGCACTTGACCTATAATTGCTAAATGGGCAAGGATAACTTAAAGCCTATATATTCGTAACGCTCCTCTTCATGGTCCCATTTCACATCCTCTTCTGGATGATTGTACACCACAGAAATGTCAGCACATTTCCACTGAGGGGGTGATGCCAGAATTAGAAGTAATTATGTACTTAAGTTTCTTAACCATATTAAATCTGCACCTACTACGTACCAGGTCTTGTTGCCAGTAGTTATGGACTGGGGATGAAAAGATGAATAAGGCATGATTCTAAATGTCAAGGAGCTCATAGACTGAAGGGAAGGGGCAAATGGAAAAAACATGTAATAAATTGTGTATCAGTGCTGGACTCTAGCAGGGAAGGGAATGAGTGAAGAAACCAGTTCTCCTGGCACACCTGTGAGTATAAAGATGTGAGGTTAGTGCCCACACTTTCAGCTTAGGCTCAGAGTAAAGAGATACAGATACTCATTCCTACTGCTAGCACCTTTCTTTCTGCCCTAACCTGTAAGGCAAGACCCCAAGTAGCCTGCTTGCATAAGTGTCATTACAGTTCAACCTGTAAACTAGAGAAGCCAGATTCAAATGTTCTAAAATTAGAGGCCGGTAATGGTTATACAACTCTGTAAATTTACCCAAGCTCCTTAAAAATGTACATTTAAAATGGGTGACTGTTATTGTATGTACATTATATTTCCAAAAAAGCTCTTAAAATAAGGTAGATTCATATTCTGGATGTATGTAGGATTGTACAGTTCTGCAGATCAAAATCATCAAGGCTTCCCTAGTTTCTCCAACATAAAAAATCCACACCTTTGGCCTGACATTCAAAACACTACAAGAAGTAAGCCTTAAGTCTGGGCAGCGTCTTTTGCTTCAAATGTGCTGGTTTCCTACATGGCCAGCATTTTCCATTCCATTGCAATGCATTCTGTTTCTTTCCATTCTATTTTTTTCCATATTATTCCATCCCACAAGATTTTGTTTGCGTCTTTGTTTGTTTTAAGAACTTACTTTAGCAATGCCTAGCTCTATGATGGTTACTAAAAATATAGAGATGAAGAAAACAAAGTTCTGCCCTCCAAGAGTTCACAGGCTCACTTGTTCATTGTGAAGACGGATATGAAAACCGACAATTCCGACAATAATAGCCAACATTAAAGTAATGCTTACCAGGTACCAGGTACTGTTCTCAGTGCTTTTATACACATGAGCTCATCTCATTTTTATAACTACCTTATGGGGTGGTACTATTATTATCTCCATTTTACAAAGAAGAGAGCTAAAGCCGAAAAGGATTAAGCAAAATACCTAGGGTCATAATACAAGTAGGTGGCAGAGCTCAAATTTAAATCTCGGAATCCTGGCTCCTGAATTCATGCTTTTTTTTTTTTGAGACGGAGTTTCGCTCTTGTTACCCAGGCTGGAGTGCAATGGCACAATCTCGGCTCACCGCAGCCTCCGCCTCCCAGGTTCGGGCAATTCTCCTGCCCCAGCCTCCTCAGTCGCTGGGATTACAGGCACGCGCCACCATACCCAGCTAATTTTTTGTATTTTTAGTAGAGACGGGGTTTCACCATGTTGACCAGGATGGTCTCGATCTCTTGACCTCGTGATCCACCCGCCTCGGCCTCCCACAGTGCTGGGATTACAGGCTTGAGCCACCACGCCCGGCCCATGCTTTTAACCTCCATGTGATGGAGATACCTACACAGATCAGAGGTAGAAAAGTTCCCCGAGGAGGTGACATCTCAGCTTGTTTCGAGAGAGGAGATGATGAGATGCCATGTGCCATACACACAGGGGAGAGAAGATCAAATTAAAAGCAGATGCAAAGATATAAATGTACATAGTAGGGTATGTTTGGGAAGCCATAAACAATTTAACATGCCTGGAATGCAAAGGATCGGGGACATCATTGTTTGGAGGTAAGGCTTGAGCTGTTGTGAGGAATTGGATTACATCAGATTGAGGTGCTATATCAGGATATGTTGGCCTAAAAGAAACAGAAAAGCATGACAAAAATTTGCTTAGACCATAAAGATATATTGCTTATATCAGAAGGTCCAGAGATAGTAAGGACTTTAGAGTTGGTCAAGTCATCAGCTCAACTGTGTCATCACAGATCTAGCGTTTCCATCTATCCACTCTGGCATGCTCAGTGACGGTTTAGATCTCAAAATGATGCCATTCAAAGTCCCAAGAAGGCAAAATATTTTCAAGATTCCTGACCAGATGTGGTAAAGTTCAAAATCAGTGAGCAACTATCACGATGTCTCCTTCTTAAAAGCAAGGTGAACTTTTCCAGAAGACCTCCCTCCTGTCTCACTGGCTAGGACTGAGGATCACATCTTAACTCTCACAAATTACTGGGAAGGAAAACCCCCATATTGGTTTAGCTATTAGAAATGGATGGGGCTCATCTTTCCCTGAGTCACATGTGCAAGTGGTAAATATTTGCACCAAATTCATGTTCCGTGAGTAATGAAATGGGGACTGAATGTCAGGCAGCCAGTGAGAATAAAACTTAGCGTTCTTCCTAAAAGCTATGAAGGTAGAGGGTAGGGAAGGTCAGGGCACCAAAGTTAAGACAAGCCCAAACTGATGCAGAGAAGCAATCCTGTATTCATACATCCATTGCCTTTAGCGCTCTAGCCTGCAGTCATGTACCTTAGTTTCTTTCTTTCTTCTCTTCTTTTCTTCCTTCCTTCTTTCTCCTTATGTTCTTCCCTTTCTTCTTCTCTTCCTCACTCTCTTCCTTCCTTCCTTCCACTTTCCTTCTATTAAACCCAAATTTATCAAGTTTATTATTTGTTCAATATTTTTCTTAGTGCTGCCAGAGTCACAGTTCTGAACGACACATGCAGTTCTGAATGTCCTGTGTTTTGTGTATTGATGAGTCTTTGTTTCCCATCAACTTACCCCATCCCACCTGTATTAGACTGTTTTCACACTGCAGTAAAGAACTACATGAGACTCGGTAATTTATAAAGAAAAGAGTTGACTTTTAATTTATAAAGTAATTTATAAAGAAACGAATTGACTCACTGTTCCACAGGATTAACAGAAAGCATGACTGGGAGGCCTCAGTAAATATACAATCATGGCAACAGGCAAAGGGAAAGCAAGGACCTCCTTCGCATGGTGGTAGGAGAGACAGAGCGTGCAAAGGAGGAAGCGCCATACACTTTCAAATAATCAGATCTCTTGAGAACTCACTCACTATCATGAGAACAGCAAGGGGGAAGTCTACCCTCATTATTCAATAATCTCCCACCATGTCCCTCCCTGACACTTGGGGATTACAATTCAAGATGAGATTTGGGTGGGGACACAGAACCAAACCATATCACCACCTCTTCCCTTAGAAAATCTTTAATGAACATCATGGCCTGCAGTGATCTCTCCCTTCTATCAGAATTTCTGCTGTCCCTGAGGCTCCCCACTAATTCATATGGAGCCTGGTGTGAAAAAAATGCAGAGAGATCCTATGGAAGATTTTGGGGACATCAAAAGCATCCTGGAACAAGGGCATTCACGTTTATTCCCCCACCCCCAACTTAAACTCCGCTCTTCTTCTTTCACTCTCTTTTTAAAATTCTCTAATAACGACTATTGATTTTCTGTAGCCAAGGGGCAAAATTAACAAATTCCTTAGCTGTACAACTTTCTTGAAATCTAATAATGACCATTGACTGTTAGGGCTGTGATAAAGAATGAAGATAATAAAACAGAAACAGCGAAGGAGAAAAATGCAATGTGCATGCTGGTGTGTGAGGGGTTGAGGGGGTATCAAGCCTGTTTACTACAGGAGTGTTGTTCAGTAAGGTCAGGGATTTGAGCCTTTAAGAAAATGAGGAAGGTCTGATCTCAGGGGCTTGAGGTGGGAAGGATGCAGGGCAGGAAAAGGGTGAGAGGTTGAGAGTGGTAAGTGCTCCAGGATCTCTGGAGACCAGAGGATTTATGTGCCACCTTTATCTGCGAAGGCTTTTCTCCATGTCACCTCCAACCTCCAAACTGGGATGTGGGACTAGAGGTTTCAAGTACCTGGATGATTGGCCACAAGTATGCATTTTGTCATAAAACAAAAAAAAACAGATTACCTTTAAATTTCTAGGTAGGAAAAAGCAGGACAGACTTCTCCAATGTGTATTAAGCCAAAGAAGGTTATAAGGAGAGGAGAGAAATGATGCCAGGAGATTGAGACTAACTGTTAATATATCTTCAAGGGAGACTCTATCTGATATTAACTAACTGTTAATATATCTTCAAGGGAGACTCTATCTGATATTAACTAACTGTTAATATATCTTCAAGGGAGACTCTATCTTGGAAGGCAGTGGGGACTCT
Source organism: Sapajus apella (assembly GCF_009761245.1). NCBI lineage: Eukaryota > Metazoa > Chordata > Mammalia > Primates > Cebidae > Sapajus > Sapajus apella. Next base: position 2,236,325 of record NW_022437016.1, read on the forward strand.
AAAATGCTTTTAGAATCTGACAGTTCCAGGTTTTATTCCGTGATCCGTCACCTGTTAGACACAGGGCATCTGGAAGTCACTCAACATATAAGGAACTCAGTTTCTTACCAAGTGAAATGGGATTCACATTTTCTGTTCATTCTGCCTCTGTGGGCTGTTTTCAAGATAATGAATCTGAGAGTCTCATAGAGACATCTGAGTTAGGCTGATGAGGCTGTTATTTCTTCTGGGAAGAGGCTTCTTGCTTCCCAAGGGGATTGCATTGCCAATCTGACTGAGTAATTTATGTGTAAACAACTTTGATATTCCATCTCAATGACTTTCTTTTTCTATTCTCTGTTTCAGCATATCCCAGATCTGTATACTCCCTCCTAAAAGCAAGGGGAAATAAAAGTTACATGCATCTTTTTTTTTACTCATGAGGATATGCAGAAGGAGATTTCTTTGGTCCAAATTTAGCTAGCAGAGACATAGACTCATTCTCAAAGCATAAAATTTGGATTCACGCAATATTTTTGTAATCGTGGTCAGACCAAAGAATCTTTTTCCATGAACCATTGGCAAGTAAGTTGCCAACCAGATGCCCCATTAATCCAAACACTTCAGCACTATTTTCTACAAACAAAAACAGTCTCATACATAACAACAATATAACCATCAAATTCAGGAAATTAACACTGATACATTATTACTATGGGATCCTCAGGTTCCATTCACATTTTGCCAAACATGCCTAATAATGTCCTTTAGGGAAAAGTATTCAGGTCAGAACCTGCATTGTCTTCACAGGTAATGTATTTTGGTCTTTTAAAATTCAGAATGTGCTCTCAATTTTTCCTTGTCTTTCATCATCTTGAAGCTTTTGAATACCAACTCTTTTCAATTTGGGTTTATCTGATGTTTCTTCATGATGAGATTCAGGACTTGCATCTTCAGATGGAATATCACAGAAGTCATGATTCTTTGTTAGGGCATTCTATCAGGTGGTCCATGATTCTGATTTGCCCATGAGGGTGATACTCACTTTGTTCATGCAATTAAGATGTTGTCGGCCAGTCTTCCCCACTGTAAAATAACTCTTTACTCCTCTGTATTTGTGAAGTCTTTTGAGGGGAGGTACTTTGAAATTATTTAAGCATCTCTCCTCATGAAATATTAAATGTATTCATTCATTAATGCATATTAGTGTTGAATGGCGGTTTCCTGTTTACTGACTGGGTTATACTATATTAATATAATTATTTATTTTGATGCTCAACTTGTACCAAATTTGACCAGTGACAGTGTCCTCAAGCTAACCTCTATGTCCTTGAACATGTTTCTATAGTTCTGACATGCTTTCTGGAACAAGAAGATATTCTTGGTGCAACTTTAATTTTCTCTGTTCTAGCTTTGGAGTCAGCCATTTCTCCCAGGAGCCCTGATTCTTTCTAGTGGAAGCGGTACTTAGAGGGCAGGATCTGGACACTACATATGTTCATTGCTATTGGGTAATGGAGGGTTGGGGTACACAGTGTTGCTATCCTCGGGCCCTTTCAGTAGACAGTTTGATTTATATGTGTGAGTATGTGTGTTTGTGTATGTGTGTGTGTGTGAGAGAGAGAGAGAGAAAAGAGAAAGAGACAGAGAGAGAAAGAGACAGAGAGAGAGAAAGGTGAGAAATAATTTGGTGTTCTTTTTTTTGAGATGGGGTCTCACTCTGTCACCTGGGCTGGAGTGCACTGGTATGATCTCAGCTCACTGCAACCTCCGCCTCCCAGGGTCAGGAGATTCTCCTGCCTCAGCCTCCCAAGTAGCTGGTATTACAGTCACGTGCCGTCACGCCCAGCTAATTTTTGTGTTTTGTATTTTTAATAGAGATGGGGTTTCACCATGTTGGCCACGTTGCTCTCAAACTTCTGACCTTGTGATACTTATGCCTCGGCCTCTCAAAGTGCTGGAATTACAGGTGTGAGCCACCGTGACTGGCCTGGTGCTCTTTTCTATAACCGTAATTAGACTAGCACTTCTCAAAATATATGCCAGTAAACTCTTAATACATACTCTGAAAAAAAGAGATCCAAGATCAACCAGGTCTGGTAAATACCAGACTTCTCTGAGATTTGAAAATGCTCCTGTGCTTGGTGGCCATCCAAAGAGCTCTGGTATGTAGTACCTGTTTATGATATGTCAGTCCAGTTCCAGTGCTAGAACGATTTGTTGCTTCTAAGTGATATAAACAGATATATTTTTAAAAAATCATATTTGAACTCTCCACAATGTATTCATCATCACTGTTTGAAAATATACTAGAGAGGCCGGGCGCAGTATCTCACACCTATAATCCAAGCACTTTTGGTGGCTGAGGTTGGCAGATCACGAGGTCAAGAGATCGAGACCATCCTGGCCAACATGGTGAAATCCTGTCTCTACTAAAAATACAAAAATTGGCTGGCATGGTAGCATGCACCGGTAGTCCCAGCTACTCCAGAGGCTGAGGCAGGAGAATTGCTTGAACCCAGGAGGCAGAGGTTGCAGTTAGCTGAGATTGCGCCATTGCACTCCAGCCTGGGCAACAGAGTAAGACTGTCTCAAAAAAAAAAAAAAGAAAATACAGTAGCAAAGTACTGACCTTTCTCTCTCTCTCTCTCTCTCTCTCTCTCTCTCTCTCTCTTTCTGTGTGTGTGTGTGTGTATGTGTGTGTGGTGTGTGTGTGTGTGTGTGTGTGTGTGTGTGTGTGTGTGTGTGTGTCTTTTTCTCTCTTGCCTTTTCTTTGTTAGGTGATGAAATCTTCTCTTCTGGGGCAGGAAGTAAAGAGGAGGGGCTGAAACTGTATCAGAACTAGTGGAAGTGGAAGAGCTTGGGGGAAGTTGATGTAAAGGCACTGGTTCTGCCTGAATGAATCTTTGTGGGTTGGAATAACTTGAGACTATGATCATGACTTTTGGGGTAGAAGGTCAAGTTGTGACCAATTCTAGAATTTGATGGCCAGGTAGGCCAGCCTAGGAAAAAGGAGAATGAAGCCTACCTTTGTAGCTTCTTGGTCACTATACTAAGAGTTGATTCTAGGGTTTATAGGGACTTTAGTGGTTGAGGCAACAGCCTTTGGAATCAGATGGATTTGAGTCTGAAACTTTCTTCACCCCATGAGAAGGCTGTGTGACTCTAAGTATTAATACAATAATAGTACCTATCTCATAATGCCTTTGTGAGGATTAAATAAGGCAGCTGCATGAAACACTTAGACCACTGACTGTCTGGCATATGGAAAATGTTCAATTAACAGCAAAATTCTTCTTTTTTCTTCTTTCTTTTTTTTTTTTGAGACAGTGTCTTGCTCCATTGCCAGGTGCGAGGCTGGAGTGCAATGGCGTGATCTCGGCTCACCGCAACCTTTGCCTCCCGGGTTCAAGCAATTCTCCTGCCTCAGCCTCCCGAGTAGATGGGATCACAGGCACGCGCCACCACGCCCAGCTAATTTTTGTATTTTTAGTAGAGACAGGGTTTCACCATGTTGGCCAGGATGGTCTTGATCTCTTGACCCCATGATCCGCCCACCTCAGCCTCCCAAAGTGTTGGGATTACAGGCATGAGCCACCGCCCCTGGCCCAAGTTTTTCTTTTTATTTTCTTATTTTGGTGGTGATTGTTATTTCAGTATCAGTTATGAGTTTGAAGATCTCTTACAGAGGTCTATAAGCAAGTACGCGAGGAACCCAGGAATGAAAGAGATAGATCTAGAAGAGGCCAGGCTTTCTCAATCTTGCCAGTACTGCGATTTTGGACAAAATAATTCTTTGTTGTATTGTTTGTTCTGTTCCTTGCAGGATGTTTAGCAGCATCCGTAGCCTCTACCCACTGGATGCCAGTAGCACCCTGCCAGGCAGGGCAACCAACATTGTTTCCAGACATTGTTAAATGTCCCTGGGGGTGGGGGTGGGCAAAATTGTTCCAAATTAAGAACCACTGTGATAAAGGAAGTAATTTTCCAGTGAGCTGAAAAGTGGGTAGAAAATGAAGGAACAGAAATGACCAAAAAAAGTAGTCGGTCAATAAATTTGCTGCTGAGAGAGAGAGAGAGATTAATGGATAACTAGAGAAGATGACTAAGAGGTTTATTGTTATTGTAAATTATTATTATTTAAATAAGAGATATGGTTGGATAAGTTTAAATACTGAAAAAAAAAAAAACATAGCCAAGAGTGAAGGAGAAGTTAAAGCTTATCATGGGAAGTTACAGTTTTCATTTGGCAAGCATCCCTTCCACCTTATTCTGGTAACATCATGAGACTTCCCCTGACCCCCCTTCTCTTGCCTTCTTTTCTAGAATTATCTCTTTCTCATTGGAAATTAGGTTGCAAATATGTAAGTATCCTCTCTCCTGGGCATAGTATATGCCAGACCTGGCCAATCATAGCACCTGATTCCCCTTTGCAGTACGTGTCCCTCGCTGGGCCAAAACAAATCCTTCCCTGGAATTTTATACAACATACAGAGGAAGATAGATGTGTTCTATTTCCTTTATGTTAAAGATGTAAGACTGTGTCTCTTCAGCTCCTGGTGCCCATGCCCTATACCTATGGAAGACACAGATACAATGTGGTCAAGACAGAGACGGGAACTGAGATAAGAGAGGGAGGAATAAAGAGAGAGATATCTGTGGTTGTAGATACTGCCATGTGTGAACCCACATCCCACACAGCATCTCCGGTCATGTGAAACAGTTAGTTCCCATTTACAGTTAAGTCAGTTGGGTTTGGTTTTGTCACAGACTGTGAAGAGAGTCTACAAAGTTAAAGGAGAGGGAAGGTGTGATCAGTAGAATAAGGCCCTTCAATAAGCTGAAGTGCATGAGATCAGGGTCGGGCAGAGGGATTTGCCTTTGATAGGAGGCGTGCCACGCTCTAGATGAGTGGGAGAGGGTGGTGTTGGTATCTGGTGGCAGAAGCTATGGGAGGCACCATGGATAGGATCAGTAGGGGATCTATAAGCATGCAATCACCAGCAAGTTATCTACGATCTTACTTTTCTTCCACTCAAGAAAACATTCCCCAACACAAGTGGGAGATACTATTTTACTTATAATGGCATATCCATTGCATTTTAAAAAATCTCTCCAAAAGACAAAATATTTTAAAACTTGAGTAATTAAACTATGATTAGCACTATATTTCTCACAACTTATCTAACTCCATAGTTTCAAATACTACAAATCAGAGTAACTTGGGTAATTTGACTATTTGTGTTGTTACATTTCTTGGGACTTACCCATTAACTTATCTGGACAAAGCCTGTGGGTTGTGCCACTGTAGTTGAGAGCAACCGTATTGGCTAAAGTCACAATAATATGTAAGCTTTTCATTACTGGATTATAACTGCATTACTGTATTTGTAACTGCCTTTTAATTCATTAATTCTTTCTTTCTTTCTTTATTTTTGAGATGGAGTTTCACTCTTGTTGCTCAGGCTGGAGTGTAATGGCACCATTTCAGCTCACTGCTACCTCCACCTCCTAGCTTCAAGCAATTCTCTTGCTTCAGTCTCCTGAGTAGCTGGGATTACAGGCATGCACCACTATGCCTGGCTAATTTTTTGTATTTTTAGTACAGATGGGGTTTCACCACATTGACCAGGCTAGTTTTGAACTGCTGACTTCAGGTGATCCACTTGCCTCGACCTCCCAAAGTGCTTGGATTACAAGCCTGAGCTACCGTGCCGGGCCTTAGTTTATTCTTAATGCTAATGAGCACTTGACATGATTTGAGAGTTGTATAAAATAGCCCAACCACCACTACCATGAGTTTCTGAATAATTATGCATGGAATATATCTGTTACTTACTCTAGACCTACTGTAGACATCACTGATCAATTCTGGCGTTCACTTCTATTGAGCTTGCATGCAATCTCAGAATCCTTCTCAGCCCCATGCTCCAGAGAGTATAAGACTGGCTTCAAAGATGCAACACATTTGCTATTGTTGATTGGCTTAGAAACTCTTGGGATTCGTTCCTGTTCATTTCCTGGTGAAGAAGAAATGACCTCCAGAATCTGGCAAGAATAAGGGCCCTGGAGCAGCCTTGAGCATCTGGCTCTCAGTTTTAGCATTCTTTCTCTCACGTTAAGAAGAGGTGAGATGTGATGAGAGGCACAGGCTGTGAGGCCTCGGGCTTTTATCTCTGGCAATGACACGGGCAGCGTGACATGCAGGGTAATGAATTGCCCTCTTTGCAGAAATGAATAAGTTGTGGTCGGTGATGCAATGATCAATTTGCTCCATCACGTTAAGCTGCCCATTCATCATCCACACCTGCTGTCAGGAGCCCAGGGCCGCTGATATTGGCCTCAAGTCTCTGCCTCAGCTAGCTGAGCAATCGCCGTTGGAGCTCCTCCAAGCTCAAGGCTGCCTTTGATTACAGCCTCTGAGGAGGGGCCCGATTACTTACTGCTCAGCCACCGGTGACTCTGAAAACAAGGGACATTTGTGCTGACCTGGGCTGTTGAGAGGCAGCCTAACAAAATATGAAAGACCCTCTGACAAGGATCCAGGTGGCCTGTCTCATTGTCCCACAGTGTGACCTTGGGCCAGGCCAGGCCATTTCTTCTCCTCAGCTTCTCTATTATAAAAGGAAGGGGTAGAGGAGACTCCCAGTTCTCCATCTCTGACCGAAGAGATCTGCAAATGCCTGTTACAGAAAGCACAGTTTGCAATTTTAACTCCCCAACCCACTGAGGCAAATAACAGCATTTATTAGCTGAGGTTGTTCGGCAGCAGTGAATCAGTTCATTGACTTAATTGAAAATAAGGTATGATTATCACATTTTACTGATGAGGAAACTGAAGCCTAGCAAGGTTAAGTGGGGTACCCGAAACCACAAAGAGAGGTTGTGTTAGAGTCACAATTGAATCTGTATCTGCTTGACTTCTGAACTCTTGTTCTTTCCACTGTAAATTGTTTTGGCTGGAGAGCAAGCTGTTAAGACACCCTAGCCAAGCCAGATACCTGACAATTCTGCAGGTACCAGGTGTTGCTGGAGCCCAGAGTCTGCTCAGAGGAGGGCAGGGAGACCCAGAGGAACCCAGAATGAGACATTCATTTTTGCATTCTCAGTTTCCAAGTTAATTTTCTAGCTCCTGGTTAGGACCCGAGTTACAGAGACCAGGCAGCTGTCCAACAAGAATACTGACAGGTTTTCATTGTCCTCTGGGGTAGCTGCTGCCTAGGGAATATTTCTTTCTTTTTTTTAACAACAACAACAAAAAATGGGTTCCTTGTATTGAGCATCTCTTGAGTGCCAGGTCCTGTGTTAGATACTCAACACTTGATCCTTGATGTTTTAAAGCCTCAACAATGTGATCAGGTTAGCTGTTCACATTCTTGGATAGAAAAACGGAAACTCAGAGTAGATAAGAGACTTGTCCAAGGTCATTTAGCTCATTAGTGGCAGAGATGTAGCTCAATCTGTTTCCATCAGTCATGTGTCCATCAAGTCCAGCGGAGTAGAAGGGGTCATACAATGGTCTCAGAGGCAGAAAAACTTATGCTAGTTCATACCCTTGACCTCTCCACTATGTAAGCTTGAGTGAGGTACATATTGCTTGGTTTTAAATTTTTTTTAAGGACTTGGTGTTCTTATTTTTAAAATAGCAGAGATTCTAATAATAGCAGCTACCTTTTATTCAACTCATCATGAGCTGGCATTCGGGTGTTTCATTTTATTTTATTTCTTAAAACAATCCCATGATATAGCATCATTATTCCTATTATGTGTCCAAAAAGTGAGACTAGAAAGAGAATACAACTTACTACAGGCCAGAATGTTAATGAATGGCAGAGCTAGAATTCTCTGACCCCAAAGTTCTCAGCTACTGAGTTATTAAGGAGAAATGCTTCCTAATATTGAATATGCAGATGAATCACCTGCGGATCTTGTTAAAATGCAGGTTCTAATTTAGTTTGTCTAGACTGGGGCCTGATAATCTACATTTCAAATAAGCAAGAGATGTCAATGCTGCTGGTCCAAGGACTACACTTTGAGTAGCAATGCCCTGGAATCTAGATCAAGCTTGGCAAACTTTTTTTGCAAAGGGCCAGATGGTAAATATATTTTAGGCTTACTGGGGCATAAGTAACTACTATTACTTTGTTGTAACTACTCAGCTTTGCCATTATAGCAAGACATCAGTCATTGATAATATGTAAACAAATGAATGTAACTATGTTCCAATAAAACTTTATTCATTAAAAAAGCAGGTGATGGGCCAAATTGGCTCATGGGATACAGTTGGCAAATATCTGAGGAAGTTTCCAGGTCGGCTAGCTTCCATCAGCCTCTTTCATTGTCTTTTCATACCCACCACTGTGAATAGTCTAATGCAGTGGCTTTCAAAGTGTGGTCCACTGATCAGCAGCATGGGCATTCCCTAGGAACTTGTTAGACATTCAAATTTGTAGGCCCCAACCCAGACCTACTAAACCAGAAAACCTGGAGGTGAGCCCAGCAATCTGCAGTTTAACAAGCCCTCCAAGTAATGGTTATGTGTGCCAAAGAAGAACTGAGAAAGAACTGACATTTCTGAAATGGAGACAAGACCTCATGCCTCCCACTTTTGGCAGAATGGGAAGGCATAAGATGACAGGGATATGGACTCAAAGTCTGGTGTCAGGTAAAGCTGTACTGAAATATTGGCTCTTTCTCTGATTAGCTTTGTGACCTTGGCCAAGTGGCTTGGGTTCTGGGAACAAACCACAGCTTCTTCCTTTGCAACAACATAAGAATATAAAGTGTTAATGAAGACTGAGGAGTCAATGAAATGAGTTGATGCCCACAAAGCATTTGGCCCAGTCCTTGGTTCATAATAAGTGCTCATGAAATGGAAACAATTGTTCTCAGTATGATGAAGAGAAAGCCTCTAAAGAGTCCCAGATGGACTGGTACGAACTGTCAGCTGGAAGCAACCAGGGGCTTGTGAATTTGCGAGCAGAAATGGTAAATGAGATCAAATACGTTGTGACTAAAAATATTGCATAGCCATTGGCTTAGCTGTTTAAAGGGACTAAGTAAGGAGCTAGCAGATCCGATTTACCACTCTAACGAGTGAATGATTGTCAGTATCATAGCAAACCTTGATTTGTGTCTTCTGAGCAGGGCTCTGGCCCAGAAGAAGCACCGTGTGGTTGAGACCCTGCTAGAAGTGGAAAAAAATAACAGCTTTGGATCTTCCTCCTGCAAGGATTTGAACTGCCTGCTGCTCTAGCATCTGACGGTGTGGTTGTAGCAAGGTGTTTCACCTTTCAGGGCTTTATTTTTTCTTCTATAAAATGGGGCCAGTGTTAAAAACCTCAGGGGGTTGTTGTGAGAGCTACAAATGTCATTTATTTGTTTTTCAGTGTACTGTGTACCAGGCACCATTTTTGTGGATATAGTGAGCAAGAGAAATAAGTCATCTCTGTGAAGCCAAACTCTCATGAAGAAGTTTCAGCTTAATTGGAAAACTAAACAAGAAACTACAGTCAACATACTATGATGGAGAAGGGCAGAAGACTCTTTCTAGAGAGGTTTGTCTAGAATTTGCCCACATGGGCTGTTCAGTAGAGCCAACTGAGAGCTTTAAAAAATGCCACTGCCTTTAGTACCACCACAGACCAACGAATCAGAACTCTTGGGGCAGGCCCTTTGGCGCATATATATATTTATATAAATAAATATTTAACTTTTTATTTAAACATAATATTAAACTTACAGAACAGTTGTAAAATTTAATATAAAATATTGCCACTTCTCTCAGCATTGTACTGGAGGGTTTAGTCACGGAAATTAGGCAAGAAAAAGAAACAGAAGACATCCAGATTGGAAAAGCAATAAAACTATCGCTATTCATTGCATGATTTTGCATATACAAAACCCCAAGGAACACACACACATACATACACACACAATTAGAATTAATAAATGACCTTGGCAAGATTGCAGGATATGAGGTCAGTGCATAAAAGTCAATTGTATTTCTCCACACTAGCAATGAACAAACCAAAAATAAAATTGGAAAAACAATTTCATTTACTGTAGCATCAAAAAGAATAAAATACTTAGATTCAGAAATACAGTTAACAAAGTAAGTGTAAGACTTCTCCACTAAGAGCTACAAAACAACGCTAATAGAAATTAAGATCTAAATAGATGGAAAGACATTCTATGTTCATGGGTTGAAAGATTTAACATTGTTAAGATGGCAACAGCCCCCACACTGATCTGCTGCTTCAATGCAGTCCCTATCAGATTCCCAGTGAATTTTTTTTTTCAAAAATTGAGAAGCTCATTCCAAAATTCATATAAAAATACAAGGAACCCAGATAGTCAAATAATCTTGAAAGCTGGAAGACTCATACATCCCAATTTTTCTTCTTTTTTTCCCTGCTACTTTGTCTCAATCTCTTTTTCTCTAGGAATGCATGTACATACGTGTGTGTATGTTTTTACACACACACACACTTTTTTCTTTTTCTGAACTGGGAATAAGGTAAAGACACAATGTTTTTTATTTTCTTAAATACTTTGGAGGCACATTACTCCAAATACTAAGATATTTTATTTTATAACTCTAATATAATTACTGACATTAGGAGATTGTTATTAATACAGTACTATTACCTAATCCATACATTTCTTCAAGTGTTCCACTAATGTTTTTATAGCCAAAGAAAATTCCAGCCCATGTGTTGCACTCAGTTGTCTCTTTGAATCTTTTAATTTCAAAAGGCTTTCAGCCTGCTTCGCTCTCATGGGCTTGATGTTCCCAAGGATATAGGTCAGTCATTTTGTACAGTGCCTCTCAATCTGGGTCTGTTTCATGTTTCTTCATCACAAGGTTTAGGTTACGTATTTTTGACAAGAACACCCAAGACATGATGTTGTGGCTTTCTCAGTGCAGGAAGCATGTGATGATGATTTGTGATGTTAACTTTGGTGAAGGTGGCACTGGCCAGGCTTCTCCATTGTAAGGCTATTATTTTTACTTTGCAATTAATAGGATGCTTGTAGGGAGATACTTTGAGGCCATGTGAATATTCTGCTACTCTTAAAATTTCCCACTAGGTCAGGAATGCATCAATATTTTTTTGAGATGGTGTCTCACTCTATTACCCAGGCTAGGGTGCAATAGTGCAATCTCGGCTCATTGCAACTTCCACCTCCAGGGTTCAAGTGATTCTCCTGCCTTGGCCTCCAAATCTCTCCAGTTGGAATTACAGGTGTCCACCACCAGGTCTGGCTAATTTTTGTGTTTTTAGTAGAGACAGGATTTCACCATTGGCCATGCTGGCCTCAAACTCCTGACCTCACGATCCACCCATCTTGGCCTCCCAAAGTGCTGGAATTACAGGTGTGGACCACTGCGCCCAGCCACATCTGTGATTTTTTTCCCCCATTTATTTATTTTATTGCATTTTAGGTTTTGGGGTACATGTGAAGAACATGCAAAATTGTTGCATAGGTACACACGTGGCAGTGTGATATGCTGCCTTCCTCCCCATCACCTACATCTGGCATTTCTCCCCTTGCTATCTCTCCCCAGCTCCCCACCCCCCACCGTCCCTCCCCTATTTTCCCCCACATGGCTACATTCGTATAACCTGATGAACTCTTAAAAATTACAGACGTGCACATGGACACATCTGTGATTTTTAAGAGTTCATCAGGTTATACGAATGTAGCCATGTTTGAGAGCCACTCACCTAAACTAACCTAAAGAGCCGAGATCTGATCTCTTGGAAGAAGAGATGTTTAAACTGAGGCCAGAAAGATGAGTAGGAGTAGCTCTAGTCACTGAAAATTAGTGGGCATGGCAGCGGGAGTAGATGTTCTAGAATCACAATAGGCCTAGAGACAAGCAAACATACAAGATACCTAGAAATAAGCCAGGGTCAGCTGGCCAGCAGAGAGTACGACGCAGGATGCAGGCAGCAGGTGCAAGCAGGGAGCATGCGAGGAGTTTGGACTGATTACAAAGGCAAGGAAAGACCATGAAATGGGTTCAACCAAGGAAATGATATGACAGCTTTTGTGCTGAAAAAAAACGATCTCATGACTGTTCCGTGGGGCCTCAACTTGAGGGTGGCAAGAGAGAAGGCAGGAAGTGCAGTGAGGAGATGATAGCAAGGCCCGGAGAGATGAAATGGTAACCAACCAAGGCAGTGAAGTTGGGGATCGGCAGACACAGCAGCACTGAGACAGAGCAGCACTGTGTAGAGAGGGTGAGTGCGACCACTGGGAGATGGCAGAACATGAGGACAAAGAAGAAAGGGCTTCTACACTGGATGTGTGAGATCAGATAAGGCTTCCTGGAGGAGGTGACATATGCCAAGTCCTGATGGATGAGTAAAATGGAACCCGATGAAGAGGCAGGTGTTGTTTGTGTTCTAGGCAGAAGGAACAAGAGGTATGATGAATTAAAAGCACTCAAGAAGGCTGGAACCTCCAGAATGGAGCACGGGGATGTGACTGGAGAGAGAAGCAGGGCTGAGTCCCCAAGGGCTATGAGTGTCACACTGATAAGTGTGGGCTCTATCCTCAAAGCAATAGCAAGCAGAGCAACGTTCGCAGTTTAGAGGACTCCACTCCAGTGGCTCGTGGAGGATGACCTGAAAGTCAGGGGTTAGGGAGGCAGGAAGAACATCTAAGGAGACTATTTGCCAAAGGTATGGAAGAAATATCTGCAGAGGGTCCACATGTGCAGATACTCAACACTGGAAGTTGTCACCATAACTCCCAGCTCAGAACAGGCAGGGCGACCCACTGCAGGTCTTTACAAGCTTTAATTGGGGTCTTTTCTGTACACCTTTGGAGAACGGTTTAAAAGATGAAGAAAACACCTTTCCACGCAGAAGACAGCAAGGAAACCAGCCTGTTGGCTGGGGATGGGGTGAAGAGAGAAAGAGCAAGGGCCTCGCTCAGGTGCAGAATGAAGGCAAATGGGCAGCGGGTTCCGGAGAATACATCCGTTCTCCAGAACACTTGCCTCTCCATCAGGGCCGCGCAAAGGCCTGTCAGGCGCGAGCAGCGCTTTTGTGCGCGTGCCGGCTGCGCTCCCGTTGCCATGGCGATGGGGCCATAAGTCATGTCTGCTGGTGCTGCACAGAGACGCTGTGATTTATGCCTGCCTGGCTGGGATTGTAAACTTTTTTTTAATGTTCAAAATCTGTCACAGCCAGGGAAGGCAGGGTGTCTCTGGCTCACTTTGGAGGAGGGGAGGTGTCGTCAGACCTTGCCTGACTCTCTGCCAGTGATGCTCCTCTCAGCCCCCGCAGCTGGGCTCTTTTCTTGCAGAGTCACCATGAGCCGTTTGTATCCCTTGATTAAAGGCCACAGCTCTGTGGAATTCTCTCTCCATGTTCTTGCAACTTTACTCTCACCTTGACCCAGACACTAGCCACAGGGCACAGCAGAGCTCTTGTTGCTTTTCTGGAACTTTCCCTCAATTTTGTGCATAGCTCCCTTTTAAATCTCTCCAAGCTTGAGCGTGCCACCTGTTTCTTGCTGAGATCCTCTTTGATATAAGTCTCCTTGTTTGGTGAGAGGGAAAGGAGTTAAACCTAAGGTACAGATCAATTAATTATTCATTGACATATCCTACTCATCTTTCTGACTAGACTGCCTTGGTGTGTGTGTGTGTGCGCACATGCATGTGTATGCTTGAGCTGAGCATGTGACTACTGGGGGGTTGATGCCTGTCGGGTAGAGTAAGATATGCTAAGGGAAACATGGTTGTAAGCTGCAATGAGTGGGCCTTAAAAGGCAGAATGATTGCTCATCTTAGCTTATCTTGATGATCACTGTCCCTTAGCTGCTGTCTGCATAATCGAAAGTATGGCCTGTTTAGATGAGACAGTGAAGCTTTCCAGGAAACACTGTGAGACCATGGCAGGCAACAAAGCAGGGGGCAATGAGACATCTATCAGCAGACATTATATTCTATCACTCAGGACTGTCCATGCAATGGCAGAGGATAAAATACATGTGTCAGAAGGTCCCTTCCAGCCTATGAGTTTATAATTGTTTCAACAAGCCTTTGAAACTGTAGGACACAATTCAAGGGCCTTGTGATGTGGGTAGTTTGTTTACAGCTTAGAGAGCTCCCTTTTAAATATAAGTGACAATCATAGTGCCAGACAGTATCTAGGAAGCATCTACATGGAGGCCTTCACTCTGCTACAAGCCAGAAATTTATTTCAGGAAATGTATTGGCACCAAGATAAGATTATCCAAATATATCCTCTGAGATAACATAGATGGATGGAAACATGTGGATAAGACAGCTCCATTTCAAATTCATCCTCAACACCTCCATTCACATGACTGTCCCTTCTCTCATGTCTCAGCAGCCAAAGTTATCTCTTCATTTTGTAGGGGAACACAAACAGGTCATGACACAGGAAATAGGGAGGACTTCTAAATACCATCATGTTCAGAGACGGCAAACACCTGACCCTTCTGTTACAACTCCTCATCCAACACTGAGGGTGGGCAAATGAGTTCATCATGACACTTTTCCCAGCTGAGTCTGTTTGTAGTCTCAGAAACCTTCCCAGCATAATAACCTAGGCAGCCCCTAACCATGTATCTGAGCTGGCACGTAGGCTGCTTAATAGCCGCCATCTTTGATTGAGTCTAACCTGTTACATCACTAAACTTCAAAATGCAGGGAGAATTTTGAAGACATGGGGTTGGAGTAGACTTGCAGTTCATGGTCCTCTCAATTATTTCCATGACTGTTTCTGTATTTTGTGACCCTGTCCTCTAATGATAGATGACTAAGCTAGGGTTGGACTCCTAGCATGTGACAGACTTCTCTAGGATTTTTCAAAAGGAGATTCAGGGGAGAGAAGTATTTATCCCTGATGGTAAGAGTCACAAAGAGCTTGGGGGGTCATGATTGTCACACCCCTGTCACGACAAGATGGGGAGTATGGAAAGAAAGTGGTTATGCGATAGAAGAGAGTGAAGCCACCATGGAAGGATGTAGAGAGGAAAAACAGAATCCTAATATCATCTGACTCCATTAACCTTCCTCATCCCTGTGGCTGAGCTGGTCTCTTGCCCTTCCCATGATGTCATCCTAATATAGTTGTCACCAAGCTAACTTGAATTGGGTCTCTGTCCCCTGAAACCCACACCATCCTGATTCATACAGAGCAGAAAGGGCTTCCATGCAGCAAGTGAGGCAGGTGCCATGGCATGATGAATGAGTGGATAGATGGGGTCTCGAGGTCAGAAGTCTATGTTCAAATTCTAATTCATCCCTTTGCCATCTATGCTGCCTAAGGCCTTAGAAAGTCAGCTTCCTCATCTGGTAAATGGGAGATAAAAATAGCTTCAACATCAGAAGATGGCTGTAAAGATCACTTACAGGAAGCTGAGCGGGAGGCCTCTGCCCAAAATGCTACTTATTGCTGTCTCCAGTTTGGGGTCAGGCTTCAAACCCAGGTATCCTGACCCCCAGCACAGTATACATGCCAAAAATTATACTTTCATGTGTCTCTCTTTTTAATCTAAAGATCTGCAGACCTGTCTCAACATCAGAAGTCCCCTCTTTAAAGTGTTTAACTTCTAATGCAGATATAACAACTCATTTCTCAGTTTCACTGTATCTGCAAAGCTTTCTATAATTCAACATCAAATATTTATTATTACATTTATTAAAGTTTTAATAATTTAGCACCTCCTGCATGTAAGATAGAAGCTTTGCTAACTGGTTCCCCTTTATCCAGCCTGGGTCACTTCAATATTTATATTCCAAAGTCTCTATTTGTGCTTCATTTAGCAGAGGCTGTGTCTTGAGCCCTCTACCCGAGCTGACAGTTGGTGCATGCTACAGTCTCCCCTGTGGCAAAGACTTAACAGAAATTTGGTGCTGAACAATGTTTGAAGAGATTTACTGAGCCTGAGCCTGGGCAGAAACTCATCCTAATAGACTCCACTTTTATTATAATCGCTAATCTAAAATGGGGAAAAATATATATGTCTCCAGGCTTACTGGCTGAATGACAGGCAGTGGGGCTGAAAAAGAGTGGAGGGCATAGAGTAGATTCATCTGGGAGGAAGTGTGATGGCCTTTATAGTAATGTTTCTCAGAGGGGCCTCATTTTCTTTAAAAGAAAAAAAAAAAAGAAGGATGTGGAGGTACCAGGAAAATTCTAATGCCCATATTCCATGAACCTAGCTGTGAGTTACCCAAAGTCTTTCCTCTTCACCGTTTAATATTTCATCTTATACTTGCATAAAGAATACACACACTTAATAGATCAAACGCTCAGCAAAGACTAAGATATAAAGTCCAGTGAACCTATTCCTTCATCTTACAGAGAATGCCCCTTCTTCAACAACAGCCAACATTTACTGAACACTTATAAAACAGCCTGCGTTGAAATCCTGATTCTGCCACATACTACCCACGTGACATTACATGAATGACTTAACATCACTGTGCCTCAGTTTCCTCATCTGCAAATAACAATAACTACATCACTGAGTTGTTGTGAGGAGTCAGAATTAATACAGCCCTTAGAGATTGACACAAAGCAAGTGATCAATAAATGCTAGTCATTATTATTGATGACTATAGGGCTAAAAGTTTAAATGTGTTATCTCGTTCCATTCTGAAAAAACATTCAAAGACAGAGCGTTCGTTATCATTCAGATAGGAAACTGAGGCTCAGAAAGTTTACCTTACCCGAGGTCAGCTAGTCAGTGGTGAAGCTGGGATTTGAGCCTAAGCAGCTTGGCTCGAGAATCCATGCTATTCACTTGCCCCAATACCTCTTCTGTGTTTCAAGCAGGTAAGTGGGGTCCCTATTGAAGTTCTGTTGCCCTTTGGGAAAGGAATATGTGTGTGACTAACAGCTGAGAAAAGGAAAAGTTTGGAGGAAGCATGATGGACTTGAGATTCTACCTGAAAAAGCCACCCGTGTATCAGCATCCCCCCCGAAAAGGAAAGCATACTTCTAGGTTGCTTACGATGTGTACACACACGGACACATATACACACATGCACTCATTAATGAAAGCTTGTGAGAGCTGCAAAGGCAAGAAGTCAGTTTTGCTCAGCTCCAAAAGGAGACAGATATCTTAAATACCAAATGACATGAGACCTGTATCAAGGGCCCTCCCCCAGGACTCTGCTGCCTGGATCCTTGGCAAGCCAAGTGCCCCCATGCAATGCATTGAGTGGCTGACCCCAACTCCTGCCTGCTCCACGTGTCCTGCTGCCGTGACCCTCCTTTCTTCCATGGATGCTCCTGCCATCGATGCACAATGTGGTCCACAGCAAGGAGCCAGACATCCCTTCTTTATGCTGCTCTGTATCATGAACTACATCTTTTAATTACTTATCACACTATATCATATGGTTGCTTCCTTAACTGTACTACAATTCTACAACTCCTGCTACTTCTAAAACTTCTCATTCATTGAACACCAGTTACATGTCATATACTGCACTAGTAACCCTATACACATTATGCCATCCTACTAACTACCATATGAGGAAACACACTCATCTCCATCTTCCTGGTTCTCACATTGAGGTTCAAAGAAGTAAACAAACTTGGCTCAAGTTAATTGTACACTCTTTCCTACTCCTTCTTCTCTTTCTGTTTTTTCTACTTCTAGAGCCTACCACAATGTTCATTACACAGAGAATTACCTGGTGTGCATTTGTTGAGGATTGCACCTGGAGATGTATGGCCAATATTTCCAGAATGTACTGTATCTGACTAGGGGTACTGTCTAGTCTGAAGCCAGATTCCAGTATCTGGAGCAGTTACACTGGAATATCTGCTGGGGACCCTGGAGCAGTGAATGAATATACTACCCTCAAATGCCCCTAGAGTTTTTGCTGACTCTCCTAGTCTGGGTGGTTAACAGCTGAAAAAAGAGAGAGAAGAGGAAAGAAATGAGTGTGCATGTTCTGTCTGCTGTCCTTCACTCCCTTCATTCATTGCCATGCGTCCCTTGGCACAACACTACCACCAAACTGAACTGGAATTTCCTATTGACCAGGCACGGTGGCTCATGCCTGTAATCCCAGCAGTATGGGAGGCTGAAATGGGCAGATCACTTGAGGTCAGGAGTTTGAAACCAGCCTGGCAAACATGGTGAAACCCCATTTCTACTAAAAGTACAACAATTAGCCAGGTGTGCCAGGTGTGGTGGTACGTGCCTGTAATCTCAGCTACTGTGGAGGGCGAGGCAAAAGAATAGCTTGAACTTGGGAGGTGGAGGTTGCACGGAGCTGAAATGGCACTGCTGCACTCCAGGCTAAGTGACAGTGAGACTCTGTCTCAAAAAAAAAAAAAGTTCCTCCTTAGGCATGCCACTTTGCCACTTCAAGGCCCTGTGCCTTGCCCATGAATAAAACATCTCTGAGGTTTTCTTATCTAACATCTATTTGCTGCCTGCCCTGATTTTTCACTGGGGAACTATTCTACCTGTAATCTCAATCCAGGTGGCTGAGGTGCCCTTCATTCAAGCTGGTTTCAAGGGTAAGTTGGTGACCCACGTCTGGATACTTAGAGCACTTTTTCTCTTGAGAGATTGACGTGGGATACTGGCAAAGATCCCAAAATAGGTCAAAGAGAGGCATCATAGCTTAGAGGTGAGGAACATGGACTCCGGAGTCAGAATCTCAGGATTCACAACCTGGTTCTATTACTTACTGGCTGTGTGACCTTGGGCAAGGTACATAATCCTCTCTGTGCCTCAGTTTCCTCATGCATGAATGGAGCTAATAATGAGTGAAGATTAAATGAACTTATTTCAGTAAATCACTCGGAACAGGTGCCACCTAAAGATGTGTGATTATTGTCATTCCTCAGTGCCGGGACTTCTGCATAAACCATTGGGAAAGAGGGTGTCTTGTTACTCTGGTAATGCTTAATTGAGCTTGCAGGCCTGGAGAGGTCAGTGAGAGTGTGCCTGAAAAAGAAAAACAGAGTATACCAAAGAAACTCAGAGAACAGGGACAAAAAGAAACAGGAATAGTGAGTCTCAACATTTGGGAGCATATAAGCCTTACTATGCCAAAAGCCATTGCCACTCTGGAGTTTTCAAGCCCTCATATCTTTTGTTTTCTCCTTAAGCCAGGTGATCCATTCCTTGTTTTGCTGCCGAGTGCATTTGTACTCAAACTTCAGTGAGCATTAGAATCACCTGAGGACGGTTTAAACCAGAATTCTGGGCCCACCTTCAAAATACCTTATCTAGTAGGTGTATTATTACATAGTTTCTGTGGCTGCTGCAACAAATCATCACAAACCGGGGTAGCTTCAAACAACCAGAAATGTGAAATCAGTATCCCTGGGCCAAAATCAAGGTGTCAGCAAGGTGGTTCTCCCTCTGGAGCCTCTGGGGAACAATCTTTTCTTTGCCTCTTTCAGCTTCTGGTGGCAGCTGGCATTATGTGGCTTGTGCCTCACTTCAGTCTCTAACTCCATCTTGCAATTGCCTCAGCATTGGCCAAGTCAAGTCTCACTGTGCTTCCCTCTTATAAGGGCACTCATTATGGTGTTTCAGACCTGCCCAGATAATTCAGAATAATCAACCTATGTTAAAATTCTGCATAACATCTACAAAGACCCCTTTTTCAAATTACCTAATATTTACAGGTTCTAGGAGTTAGGATCTGATGATACCTTTGGGAATCATTATCAGTCTACACTAGATATGAGAATTTACATTTCCAATAAATTTCCAGGTCATGCTAATGCTACTAATCCAGACAATACACTTTGAAAACCAGTGAACTAGTGATTTCCTGCTAATACTTCAAAACTCGGCACAGAAGCTGTGAGTCCTTTCTTTTAACCTCCAGGTGGGTTTGACCACCTCTGACTTTGTGTCTTTTTCCTGCCTTGAACTTTCCCTCTATCTTTTTCAACTGTCACAAAGTATGACATCTTTTGTTTGCAATTTTGACTTATTTAATGCGCTGAAATCTGTTTTATTATTTTTGTAGCTCTATTACATAGCTTAAAATATAGTAGGTGTGTGGCCGGGCGCGGTGGCTCAAGCCTGTAATCTCAGCACTTTGGGAGGCCGAGGTGGGTGGATCACGAGGTCAAGAGATCGAGACCATCTTGGTCAACATGGTGAAACCCTGTCTCTACTAAAAATACAAAAAAAAAAAAAATTAGCTGGGCATGGTGGCACGTGCCTGTAATCCCGGCTACTCAGGAGGCTGAGGCAGGAGAATTGCTTGAACCCGGGAGGCGGAGGTTGCAGTGAGCCGAGATCGCGCCATTGCACTCCAGCCTGGGTAACATGAGTGAAACTCCGTCTCAAAAAAAAAAAATATATAGTAGGTGTTCAGTAAATTCTCTCAACACTTGGAATTGAAAGGCCAAAAGGACAAGGAGACATTCCTAATTCTATTCAGAACTAATTCAATGTTGAAACCATCACCAAGTGAGCAAAGCCAGCTTGCAGCCTGATATCCCATTATTCTTTCAACGTTGTTCAGGAATTAACAGTGTATCACCATTTCATTTTCATTGATTTGAGATCACAGAAAAATGACTGAGGGGCTCCAAAAGCTAAGCTTTGTGGGTGATTATTATTCCAACTATAATAGCTATTCTCACATTTCTCTTATAAGAAGAACCTACTCCAGGTGAAATTGTGAAGGAGGCCCAGTGTGCAGTAATAAGTGTTGTTTGCCATCCTTCTCTCTCCACAAGCATCTTTTATTCCATCTCTCAAGTCAGCCTCTTGTTCCATGCTTCTTCCTATGCCATGAGACTCCTGAAAGCAGAGGTGGGCTATATTCATCTCTGTATTCCTACGGTACCTGGCACAGTATCTGGTACACAGGAGGGGTCCAGCTAAGAGTTTTCAGAATTAAAATGTATCTGTATGCAATTCAGATAGAGATTTGCTCTTCCACCTTTGTAGCTGGCATCATTAGTGTCTCAAATGCTAAAAATCTCATTCCCAGAAGCTTCCTGCTAGGATAGGCTGGAGAATGGGAGCTGTCCAGGTGAGAGTTTTCTTTTGTCCTTCAACCTCTCACACTTGAAAGCCTCCCCCCTCACCGTAGATTCCACAAAACCAGCTTATCCATATTTCTTGGTTAATTGTCAATGTTCCCTCTCTTGAAAATGTTTGTCTAACTCCCTCAGTCAGATACGTCTTATTTCTTTTCCAACCCGTTTCAATCCTCTAGGGCACTCTATGTTTACCACACATGTGACTCTTCATTCATTCTGTAACCATGTCCATGTACATAAAGCCACAGACCTAGCACACTGACTAGAATTTATAGACTCATTTAAGTCTTCCCCAAAGCCCATGACAAAGGGGTTAACATTAATCCTCAATACTGAGCAACTATTGATTTTAAGATGCACCATAGTTTGTATGTAGCCTTTCAGCAAAAGCACGAGAAAATAATGAAAAGATAAAGAGAACAAAAACCACTATGTTATAATGAGCATGATAACGAAGGCTTCTAAAGAGTTCACCATGGAGCAAACTCACTGCTTTACATGTAATATGTCACTTAATCTTCATCACTCCATATATGATGTGAGATTTTATTCCCATTATTCTCAAGGGGAAACCACAACTCCAGAAAAGCTCCTGCAGTAAACAAATGATGGAGCTAAGATAGGCACTCAGGCAGTGTGCTTGAGTTCCACAGACTATGCCCTTAGACAATAAACTTTATGTTTAATCAAAATATAGCATACATAGAGAAAAGTGTGAAGCTCAGTGAATTTTCACCGAGTTAAAACACTCATGTAACCACCACCCATAACAATAAATCAAACGGTATCAGCATCATATGAGCCCACTCATTATTTCCCCACGACACCATCCTCTCCATCACCCAGAATTAATCCCTAGCCTTTCTTCTACCATCATAAATTAGGTTTTTACTAACTAACAAAACTAGATTTTTCTGTTTTTATATAAACATAATATTATTTTGTGTCAGGTTTCCAAAATTCAATATCATATTTGTTAGATTCATCCAAGGGGCTATGTGTGGTTACTATGTTCTTTCATATTCATTGTTAATGGTATTCCACTGTGTGATTATTTCATAATTTACCTATTTTTTTGCTGATGGATATTTGTGGGTTTTTTTCTAGCTTTCTAGCAGTACAAATGAGTGCTTCTATTCATATTTTTGTAAGTCCTACTTGTGGTACACATATACATATTTCTGTTATACATATTCTTATGGGTGAAACTGATAGGCTATAGGATATATATACCTCCAATTTTAGTAGATACTGCTCCACAGGTTTACATACTGGTCATACCTAGTTATATTCTCACTATCAAAACATGAGAGCTACAGTTATTCCATATCCTTCCTGACATTTGTTATCATTAGTTGTTTTAAATTTAGCTGCCTCGGTAAGTCACAGCCTGTACATTTAACTACTAAGTTGTTCTGCCTACTGTATTGTGAGAGCTCACACTTGTCCAAGAATTTATCACAGATTAAAAATCAAAGTATCAACTTGCAAGGCAAGTTCAAGTTTGCCTTTCCAATCCTACTGTAATGCTGACCTTCCATTTCCCTTTGACTCTGCTTTTCCACGTAGTCTTTCCTCTAATCTCTCTGTTGTGATTCCAGGGAAGTATTACCGGCTATCTATAATTATGATCTATTATTTATTAAATTTCTAACATATCATCTGACTGGAACTTATTAATTCCTTAAATGCCCATGATATGCTTGCCTGGGCGATGTCATGTCAAACAAGGTTTATTAGTGCAGCTTGGAAAACTCAATCTACATAGTGTAGATTCTCTCAAATGGTGATGATTGCAATCTTTTATCCCCTATTGCAGATCAGATATTGAAATGTGGCTTTCTGTCTGACTAGTGAAGGAATTGCCTCTATGCCTCAGGTTTGTTTATTTATTTTTGAATCTGAAAAATGAGCATCACCTCATGGGGCTGATGTAAGAATGTAATAAGATAATATAAGTGAAGTATTCAGCACTTAGAAAATGATCAATGGATATGAACTATTATTATTGTTACCTTCTGTGAGGAAGGCACTGTTATTATCCCCATTTTGCAGACAAATAAATGAAAACTTAGAGAATTAAACTTGGCCGCTGTGATCACATAGTTCATACTTGGTAGAGATGGGATTCTAAACCAGCCCTATCCAATTCCAGAGGGAGTGCTACCATCAGCCAGTCTGAGAGCTGTATCATCTGAATCTTCATTGAAATCATAAATGCAACGTCAAGAGGACAGAACTACGAGGAAAGCTAATCAAGACTTTCTTTTTGGCTGATTTCAAACAAGGTAACTGTGTCTCTTTGACAATAGTCTTTCAAACCAGATGGTCCTTTCTTCACCTTTAAAATATGTTATGCAGAGAGGCCTTACACATGCTTTATTAAAACCTCTTATACTCAATTCTATCAAAAATGAAAACAATGGTAAATATCTATGAATCAGTATGTGAAAGTGTGTGTGTGTGTGTGTGTGTGTGTGTGTGTGTGTGTGTGTGTGTGTGTGAAGATATTTTAGTTCCTAGTAATTACTATTTCATTTCCTAAATGCCATCTCTTTATAAATCTATTCTTTTTAAAACATCTTCTTTTGGGAAATGCTAATAACCTACAAAAGCATGTTAAGTTCATCTCTCCCAGTGAAAGCTGATAAGGTGAGAGTAAAAACATCTCAAAGTAGGAGAGTTGGGTTCTAGAAGCTTTCTATCAAGATGCCATAGAATCACTGATAACATCTTGATTTAGAATGGCCCAAAGGCAACTATGGAGCTGTTGAAAAACAGTCACCGCTAGTTGTGGGAGGGCTGGGGACATGATTTAATTTTTGTTCACGAGCCAATAAGTTGTGTACAAGCCAGTTTTAGAAGTAAAACTAGAGTCTATTGTTGGTAACATCAACATTTCTAGAATGCTTCCCCTAATCACATTGGGTGAAATAAACCTTCTACTAGAAAGCTCCATGACCAGGGCTAAGACCAGATCTAAGACCACAGACTTAATTAAATCAATAAACATTTAATAGATGTCCAATATGTACTAGGAACTGGGGATGAAAAAACTAAATAAGTTATTTTTCCTTGACCTTGAGAAGTGCGCCATAATGGGGCACCTAATTAGTATGCAGTAGAGTAAGTCTATGATGAAATTACCTACAAGCTGCAGGGTAATGTAAAGTGAAATGTAGTCTCCATGTTTTTATAAGTTAAGTACAAAAGATGTAGCCTGGACATTTGTTTTGTTTTGTTTTTTGAGATGGAGTCTCACTCTGTAGCCCAGGCTGGAGTGCAGTGGCTCAATCTCCGCTCACAGCAACCTCCGCCTCCCAGGTTCAAGTGTTTCTCTAGCCTCATCCTTCTGTGTAGTTGGATTTACAGGTTTGTGCCATCACATCTGACTAATTTTTGTATTTTAAGTAGAGACCAGGTTTCACCATGTTGGCCAGGCTGGTCTCGAACTCCTCACCTCAAGTGATACACCCGCCTCAGCTTCCCAAAGTGCTGGGAGTACAGGCTTGAGTCACCACACCTGGCCATTAGCCTGGGCATTTAAAATTCATAAATTACCCCAAAGTACATCCCATAGACTAAAACAGAAAGCATCCAATTTTCTAAACTTTTGCCTTTGTGACCCTCCAATATACTGTTAAGTAAAGATAAGATCGTTAGTGATCCTGTGATGAGCTAGATAATGCATCAGCCTCTCTTATATTTAATATAAGCCTAAATGGAAAGCGATAGTGTTGAAACGTAAGGCATTGAGACACAGGAGTTTAGGAACACGGCGTATCTGAAAGTGTTCTTTACATCAACTAAATAGCTGCCTACTTCAACATGATGAACAGTCCTCAGGAGTTCCTGTGGTCCTCCAACAGGTGGACTTCCAAGGCTTTAAGAAATCCTTGGTGCAGAGTACTGGAGACGATTCCCTACCTGACATCTGCAGGGTCTTCCGTGACGAGCACA
Source organism: Sapajus apella (assembly GCF_009761245.1). NCBI lineage: Eukaryota > Metazoa > Chordata > Mammalia > Primates > Cebidae > Sapajus > Sapajus apella. Next base: position 2,261,302 of record NW_022437016.1, read on the forward strand.
TCGGTCTTGCAGCTGGCCAGGGGGTTGATGGACAGCTCCACAGGCGGAACCACAAAGCTTTTGCTGACAGGAAGCCAGAGGCCTTGGCCCAAGCTGAAAGTAGACCTGCAATGTAAGAGTTTCCATTGGGGAACTCCCTGGGAAGCAGAGAGCAAACAGAAAAAAGGGGCCCCTGTTCCCATCCCTTCTCGGACAATTTCCTACTTCTCCACCCATGCCCCTTGCATTATTTAAGAAACAATATTGGCCAGCTTTCTCCAGACCTGAATGAACATTTCTCAACTCTGTTAAACATTTAGCCCATGCATTGGTTTGTATTGCTAAGTTCCTTTTCCTGATTTACTAGTGGACTCCATGAGGATAGGGACCATTGCTGCTCTGATTTTCCAGCAGTCCTGACATACAGCAGGAGTTCCATAAGCAACTGCTATGTCAGCAGGGACAGTCTGACACAAAGGTTAAGAGCACGGACTTTAAATCGGTTTGAACTAAGATCTGATTCCCAGTTTTGCCACTTAATTTGCTGTATGTCTTTACACATGTATTGAAGCTTTACACAAGATTTTGTGGAGGTGGTAGGAAGAGGTTCTATGGCTTCAGAGTATTTTTAAACCACCAGACTTAATAATCAGTAATGTCTCCTCCAGTTCAAGTATCTGAGTCTATAAGTCTAGCTGCCAGACAAATGGGGATTAGATTCCCATAGCAACCTGGGCCATGATGGTACATTAGCACCAAGGAGAGCTCTTTTGTACTCAGTGCAGCTCAGGAGTGCACAGGCTCGATAATCTAAGGATGCATGACCACATTTTCCTATCGGTCCTTTCTACATTTCCCAGAATTTTGCCCCAACAAGAAGGCCAACTCACCTGAGAATCTTTTCAGGGGCTTGCTCCCCCGTCACCAGATCATAGCCCCTCTCAAGTGTTGTGTAAGGCCAAGGTCTATGGGAAGAAGGAGGGGAGAGGAGATGACATTAGTTACAGGCAGGTAGGATGCACATATGGATCCTGCTCTACAGTAGCTTTACAAACAATCACATTCTGCAGAAATAATTATTGGGCAAGACTACATTATAAAAGAATGTCTCCAGAAGGATTCAACACTTTCATAAAGTGTACATGCCCATTTAGGAGTCTGTTTAAAAATGTGATGCTTTTTCTTTGTCAGTCCACTTAAGGAAGTGCTCATTGATTACTTTCTGTTTGAGCAGGTGACTTAAATGTCAGCCTTTGTTCTCTAGAATTTTCATCAGTCATATACCTTTAATACTAAAATGTGCTTCTGTGGGAAAGTAGGAATCACTTCCCATTGGGTTTTGCAGGAACACAGCTGTTGCAGAGAAACAGCCCTCTTTGTGGAGATGCTTGGGTCCTCTGCCAACAGAACAGAGGAGGTAAACTGGGTCCTGCACTGTCCCAGTCCTGATGCCCTTTGTCACTCACCCTTCACTCTGTCCCCAGTCACTACGCACACACAGGTGTCTGTGAACAGGGTCAGGGGCATAGCCTTCATGACAGCTGCACTCTCCTGTAAGTAAAAAGACAAAACATTTTTGTGAAGTAGAGTCTCCCGAAATAGGCTTTTCTCTGATTCGCTTGTTTTCGTAAGACATAAAGTGAGCTTCTTGGTTTTAGAAAAGTCACATGGAAAGAGGGTAATCTGGTCCATCAAACACTGTGGTTAACATGGTTTATTCCTTTGTTCATTCACTTATTTATTCATTCATTCAACAAGTCCTGGCCACACTCTGACAGGCACTCAGCTCAGAGCTGGAGATTCAGAGGTGAAAGTTGCTAAAGGAGCTCACAATTTAAAACAGGGAAACAGGAAGACATCAGGTGGCTACAAATGGAGGTCTTCTTTTCAAATGTTAAAATGTTGATAAAGTTCATTTACTCTAGAGGTATAATCAGAAGACTGAATTATCTCCATCTGAATGAATAGGTCTTCACTGTCCATAAATCCCAAATTAAATGCCACTATCTCCAAAAAACCATTGATTTTCCCTTTCAGAACAATCCTGTCTGTAGTCTCCTGGTTTTATTTTGGGTTGTTTTTCATTTTAAAATTGCTTTTTCTCTCCTCCCTTCTGTCTACTATCATTCTTTCTTTGGTCCTCTTTCCTCCTTTCCCTCTCTCTTCCCATTCTTTTTCATTTCTTTCCCTTACATCTAACCATTTATGAATCCATCCATTATTTTTTCCTCCGGGCATGCATTATGCTTGGTTGCATGAACGCTTGCTAGCATTACACACTACCTAAGTACATTCTCTCATGGGCCAAGTTCATTTCAGTTGGCCAGCACATGTCCGATTTCCTAGCCTATCTTCAGAGTCCGGAATCCCAGAAGTGATTTCAGAATCTCTCTGCCCTACCCCCAGCTGTTGTCATTTCTATTCTACTGTATACTTCTTTAGGTATAGAATTTCTTTTCTTTTCTTTCCTTTCTTTTTTTTTTTTTTTTTGAGACCAAGAATCTCACTCTGTCTCCCAGGCTGGAGTGCAGTGGCATGATCTCGGCTCACTGCAACCTCTGCCTCCCAGGTTCACACAATTCTCCTGTCTCAGCTTCCTGAGTAGCTAGGATTACAGGCATGCACCACCATGCCTGGCTAATTTTTGTATTTTCAGTAGAGATCGTGTTTTGTCATGTTGGCCAGGCTGATCTTGAACTCTTGACTTCAAGTGATCTGCCCACCTCAGCCTCCCAAAGTGCTGGGATTACAGGTGTGAACTACCACAACCACCCTAGAAATATATTTTGATTTAATGAGCTACTGCTTTTTTCTCTAAAGTGTATTTGTGGGATGCTTAAAGATGCTTTACCAAAAACAGATTCTATTTAAAAATATGGTTTTTAAGTACTACCCCATTCCTTAGAGCCAGTGTGGTATGATTCTCTATGAGGGTGATACATACACAATTTTCACCAACTTATTTTTCTTTGGGAGCCTTGCTGGTGGAATGACTCACAGAATTAGAATTCTATGGAGCACATCTTGGGAAATGCTGGTAGAAACTGCCCTGGCTTTGCCTACTGCCTAGAATAGGGTCGGTGCTTAACAATGTGATTTGAATGAATAATTAACTATCTGTTATGGCTCTGGTAAACTTTCAGGATAATGAGGTTGGCTTGTCTTCTTTCTCATCTTTGCATGATCGCATTCTTTGTCTCGCTCTCTCTCTCTACACACACACACACACACACACACACACACACACACACACACACACACCTTTCACCTTTGGATCCTACAGTGATTCTGATAGACAGGACCTGAAAGTTTTCAAATCATGTCCATGGAAATGTATTACTTAACAGAGATTTAGGGACTATGCAAATATTGTGTTTCAATTTTTCTTAAAAGCTTTATTTTTAAAATTTTAAAAATATAAATACAATAAAGAATAAACACTCAGATATCACATGCCAGAATTTAGGATACGGAAGAAAGTATCAGTTGCCAGCTAAACTTATTTTATGCAGGCTTCAGGGAAAAAAATTATCTCCTGTCATGTTCGTTTCAACAAAAAGGATACTGAGGATGAGTCAAGGTGCCAACAAGCTCATTCCATTTGCAACTACATATTTTGTGAATCAGGATTTTCTCAACTTTATACAACTAAAATAAAATATTGTAGTAAACAGAATACTAGAGTAACTCAGGTTCTACAACGATCACCCTTAACTCTGGATTTTGAAATGTATGTATTCATCAAGTAAACTATCGTTCTTTCTGATGAACTGTAAATGTTGTCTATTTGACCTTACTTGAAGCATTCTTAGTGTCTAAAACCTCTGTAACTTGTTTTATAGATGGTACTCCTGCTTAATCTTTGTATTCCCAGCACCTATTGACAAACAGCCTGGGCTTCATGAATGTTGGCTAAACTAAAATGATAGTAAGACAAAGTATAGAGTGAAGAGTGGGTCGGATATAGTATTCGAAATATTCAGAATGGGGTTGTTGAAAGACATAAGGAGAGACAGAAGACTTGTCCTTTTCCTCCTCTCTGCTTACCCGGAAAATCAGGAGGGCTTGCTCACAGGTAGGAATGTTCTCTGTACTCCTCCCCTCCAACATCATGCCTGGGGTCTTCCACCGAGTGGAAGTCCTGTAGGCAGTGCTGCCGAATGAACTGATTGTTTCCAGAGGTAAGGCAAATGGAAGGAAAAGGCTAAGAGTCTTAAACATGGATGCAAATAATTTACCAAGGGGGGGAGGGGCGGGAGTCACTAATGATATGCTAAAATGCAACAGTCCTTTCATGAAATATTCACCACTTTAAACATGTCTAATATTAAAGATTAAAAGTCCTGGGATTTGTCCTCGAGACTCCCAGGACTGATTTATGATCTGCCACAAGCCACAGGCCTCATGATTCATAACGGGAGAGGTAAAATGGTTACCTCTAGCAAAGGATCAGGAAGTCAGGTTGGGGTGGGAGAGGAGGCGCCAGCAAAGAGGATCCCTCTTCTTTATGGAAAGAGCAAAGGCTGAGGTCCCTATCCCTCCTGCAGTGACTGTGCAGGAAATAGCACAGTTTACTTCTTTCCTGTTTCTCTTGTTTTTGGAAATATTGGTGAGATGGAGAAATTTATTTGGAAAAAGGGTGCTGCTATGTGTTTTTCTTTCCTCCTTGTGTGCTTACTAGGCAAGTTTTCCCTGACTCAGAATGGATCACTAATGACTGATGCTCATTATACAACAAATACATATTTTGCAATTAAGAGGCCTTCACCCTGGAGACCCCCATGAGGCTGCCTGGAGAACAGAAAGTAGGCAGAGGAAAAAGCCCCTGAGTGCTGGCAGCAGATGGACCTGGCTCTGTCCTCTTGTTCTCTCCCTAGTTGTGTGGCCTTGGGAACGTCACCTTTTTGGTTTCAGTTTTCTCGTTTATAGATTGGGGATGATAGCAATGTCTATCTTCTAGAGCTGATGTAAGAACAAACTGAAATAGCAAAGAATAAAGCTAGTGGCTCAGGTGACAGTTCATGGTCAAGAAGTGAGTTTCTGGGTACTATGCACACTACATGGGTAAAGTATATCCATGTAACAAACCTGCAAAATATACCCCCTACATAAGTAAAAGCTGAATTTAAAAAAAAAAAAAAAGGAATGTGTTTCCTTCCCTTTAATTCCAAGCTGGCCACTGGGTTCTGGTATATGTTTACATTTAGATAAGATTATCACCGCTAACACCAAATCCTTACATATTAGATACGTAGAGACACAAATTACCTCCTTTTTGGGCCTTAGTTTTTCTTTCCGTAAGAAGGAATGCTGGGGTAGATCACTCATGAATTCTGAGCACCAAGAGTCAGCTGTTTGCATTTGCCTTTCCGAATCCCTAACCTCTGCTTTCTGGATACTGTTTGTTTTCATTTCAGCTGCAATCATTCTTAGCAGCAGCCTGGGTGTATCTAGCAAGATCTCCATCAATGCCATAGCTATTGGCTTTATTGACTCCTGTTTCCTATTTTGCTGGCTCAGCTAACTCTCCACTATTCGCAAGCAGGCATTTCCTTCTTGCAAGATGCAAAGCCTCTGACAGCCAGAGTTGAGGGTAATTAACCTCTTCCCTGGGTGAGTCCTTCCTTCAACTCTGCTTCTGCACACCCAGAGCAGCAAGGCCATCAAAGATCAACTCTCCAGGGATGCATGTAACTGTGCTGACTGTGAACATCTATACTCCCTATCCCTATCATTCTAGTACCTTCCCTGCTTACCACTGCATATCAGCACCTCCTGCATTTTCTGGTACAGAGAGTAGGCATTCAGTAAACAAATGCTAAATAGATGAAGGGATATATTTCACAAGAGTAGTGCCTATGCCAATGGAATAGGGTAATATTTTTTTATTTGACTGTTCCCTCACTAAGCTGGGAATTCCTTGATTGCAAAAATACTTTCTTAATCATCCTGTATTCTAATAATTCATATAGTGCCTGATAAAGGGTAGGCAACTCATTTGTTGAATGAATGAATGCATGAATTAGTGAATTCATACATATATCATGATTACCATGAATTTGGGCTCCATTCATTTAGAATAATGATGACTCTGCTGAGGACTGGAACTTTCCATATCCAAGATAGGTATTTGCCAAGGAAACAAAGAGTGCAAACACAAGTGCTGATGAAATGTCTAAAATAGAATTCTATTTCACATCGGAGCAGAAAAGACCCTCAAAGATCATCAAGTTTAAACTTTCCCAGTTTCCTTATTCAGAAAAGGAAACTCAAGCTAGGAGAGCAAATAAGTTTGTCGAAATCACTGGTCCAGCCTCTGGGCCAGCCAGGATGAAAACCCAGGGCTCCTGGCCACCACGACAGTGTCCTTCTGCTCCATTGGTGGTATCAATAGTTCACTGCATCCTGAAGCCTTTTGTAGCAATTTTTCTGTACACTTCTGCCATTACCAAGTTTTCTAAAAATGAGAGCATTTACAAACAGGTATTATTTAAACAGTAACATGAATTTGAAATACCCTTAAGCACATTAATAACATATATTTATATGTTGTTAATAATGGAGATCTAAAAAAAGAATTTATTTTCTTCATTATCATGGTTCTTATAAGGGAATTCAGTTAGGTGATTTTCTATCTGGCTGGTTACTAGAACTGTGTTATCAGCAATAGATGAGTTGTGTTCATTTTAAAAGATTTAGTCTTCATGACTCCTGGCTGCCATTTGTTGAGTTATCTTTCTGTTACATGCATTCTCACTCCAGAAACTCTTGGGCAAAAACAACAGAACGCCTTGATCATTAGCAATCTGTGTTCATCTCCTGTGAGACTCTTCCAAACAGGACAATGCCTTCTTGTTAATCACATAAGGCCGGTAGGCTGGTGAAATGGTTCAGAGTGTGAGTGGGCCTTCAAATCACCATGTACCGCATTCAAATCCTGGATCTGCCTGCCTCTTCAAGTTTGTAAGAACCTGATAAATGGCTTCTTCTCTCCCTGAGCCTGTTTCCTTTATCTGTAATGGAGCTGATATCATATACCTGTGAGAAGAATCAAGTGCTGTATCTGAAAAATCTCAGCACAGTCTTTGGCACATTTCTTCTTGATGAGAACACAACAGCTGTTTGAGTTCATACAATTATTGTTCCTGGGTAGGAGGAGTCCATCCAGTATGTTGTTTTAGTGGAAGGGAAAGGTGTTTAGAATGAAGGATGGTCACAGATCCAAGGTATGCCCCTCACAAAACAGACCACAGTTTCTTTATCTGTAATTTGACACAGTTTTTAAAAAATTATTTTAATTTTTTTAGAGACAGGATGTTGCTCTGTTGTCCAAGCTGGAGTGCAGTGGTGCAATCATGGCTCACTACAGCCTTGAGCTCCTAGTCTCAAGAGATCCTCCTGCCTCAGCCTCCCAAGTAGCTAGGACTATAGGCACATGCCATCATTCTCAGCTAGTTTTTAAATTTTTTGTGAAAATGAGATCTAACTATGTTGCACAGGTGGAGGGCAGTTTGAATGAGATAATCCCCAAAGCTGTTCCCTGAGTTTCCAGAGCTACAAAGACAGGTTTCCCTGTGTCTATGGCAGCCCCTGCTTAAGGAGGTATGGGCACAGACAAGGCATAAGCCGGAGGCTGCTGCCTCCACCATCCCAGCAGCACAGATGAGCTCATGGCCTGCCCACGAGAGTGCAAAGCCTCCTTCATAAGCCATCCTGGATGTCTGACTTCCCGCCCCAAACCCTGTCATTCTGTTATGATTCCATTTTCACTTGCTTCTAACTCAGTCATCACTTATCATCACTAGCCAGGGACGCTGCCTGCTGTTCACTTTCTTATTTACTCTTCTTGTCACTGTGGTTTGAAAAGACATCTTTCTGGGCCCTCAGAGCAATAAGCATGGTACCCTTCCCCATTCTAACTCCAAATGGGCCACCTTGGGCCTCTTCACCTCTCTGTCTCTGTAACCTGACTTAAGGGCTGGCACATAGTGGGTACAACATTATGAGGGCCTGCTTTGTGCTAAAAGTGGTATGTGACATTGACATGAGTCATTGCATGCCACAGCCATGACTAGTGCAAGGAGGAAGTTACTGATGCTTTCCTTGTAAAATAAGGAAACTGAAGCTAAGACTCGACTAGTTACTTGCCCTAGGTCACAGGGCCAGGTCACCAAAGCTCACGCTCACTTACGCCACCACAAACCTCACAACAATAAACATAACCACAAGGACAATAACAAGAACAGCTGCCTTTAATTTGGCAATGATCGTGTGTGAGACACTGAGGGTCATTTCTCTGCAGTCGTTAATTATGAGTTTGCTTTTTTGCCATGGTTGATTGTGGGAAGAATACATTTTCTTTCCTGCCCTTTGTCTTCAGTTGGCATATGACTTGCTTTGGTCAATGGGATAATAACGCCCAGGACTTACATAATCAAGGCTTGAAATGTATTTATGGAGATAGGCTTTCCTTCTTGCACTCCTGCCTCTTGCCATTAGAAAAAACATTTGCAGGTTGTGGGTGGTCCATGAAGGATGACAGATGTGTGGAGCAGATCTGGATTCATCCTCAGCTTAAAGCCAAGGGCAGCTGAGTCCTGGCTAGATTAGTCCACCCAGATGTGTGACAAAGGAGAAAAAGATGCTTACTTATACTTGTTGACAGCAAAATGTGATTGATATGCAGCATTACTTCGGCAAAAGCTTCAGATGTACTTTAAACCTAGATGTCCACATCTCTACGAGTAATGATACCACTTTCTTTCCTACTTGGAAACTTCAGAAAAACTTCTAACTGGGCCCTATTTTGTATCCTCAGTATTTGAGTGATATCTGAATCCCACAGACTCTACCTCTTTGGTTTTACTCAGACCCATTTATTCCCATCTCTCTTCTCCGCAGCTGGCCTGGTTCAGGCCCTCTCAGCATTGTCCATGTGCTATGAACCTATTTTCTGTGTCCCTACATCTGATCTGACTGTTGGCCAGTTATCTTTTCAAAGAACAGCTTCACTCACAGCCTTCCCCAAAAACTCTCAGTGGTTTTCAATTGCCTTCAGGGTAGAGGTCATATATTCCAGTCTAGGATTCAAGGCCTTTCATCACTGGCCCCAGCCAATTTGTCCAACCTTATCAATAACTCTACCTCCCTGTGATGTTTACTCTCTAATTTTCCCTGGGACTGTTGATGAAAGCAGGGTCACTTGAGATCATGCAGCTTCTTGCAGCAGGTCTGCCTTGACCCTACCCAGGGGTCCCACTCATCCCACTCAAGCAAAACCTGAGCCCCGGAGAGAGACAAAGTCAACAAAGGAGAGACTAAAGTAGGAGGGAGAGGAGAAAATGAGAAATTAAGTGGCAAACAGTTATTTAGTAAAAAACTGAGATAATTTGGGCAGGGTGGAGTATAAGTAACGTCATTAGGGGATACATTTTACAGCCCTGAATCTTCTGCAAATCATTCTGCCTTTCTGGACCTCAGCCTTCCAGTCTGTAAAATGAGTAGGTAGCACTCGGATATCCCACTTTTCCAAATCTTGTTCAAATTCCAGCCCTTGATTCTTTCTCCAATATATTCTGGTCTTGTTTCTTGAAATCAGCATGTCCCTCGTGATTCAGGAAGCAGGATAAGTTTGGGGGCTTGGGGAAACAGAGGCTTCGTAGGCAAAGAAACATGATTCAAGTGAAATAACAGGAGGATATAATTAGATGCTTTATGAAATGAGGAAGATTCTTTATAAGTCTACTCAGCCAAATGTGCTGTGTGACCTGAGGCAGTTCTCTCCCTCCCTGGGACTCAGTTTCTCTATCTGTACAGTGAGGAGGCTGGTCTTGACATCTGAGCAACTTCACATGGGTGTCTCTGATGTCCCTTTCGTTCTTATACTGCTAGTGTCAGACCTTTCAACCTTGTTCTTCCCAAAGCACTGAGACAAATGTGGACTCTGCATTGTAGCTGCCGGCCCCTCATTGTCATTCATCAGCACGCCTCTGAGAGCACAAAGAAAAAATAATCAGAGGCTGAGAGGTTCTAGTGGCACAGGCTGGTGATCAGGTCTGATAGAGATTAGAGTCCTTAATCAAGGCTACATGGGGACTAATTGGTGTTGGCTCAGCTCGTGTGGGCAGCCCATGAGGGGTGGCCAGGCTGCTGAGTGGCTGCCAGCCAGGCTCTGTGAGCGCCCCCCCGCTCCAGGTTCTCAGCCAGGGCAACCCTTTCCGCTGGCCCCATTCCCTTTCTTTCTAGCCTCCTCCACCTCTGAGTGCACCACACACGATTATATATTATTAGTGTCTAGGAGAAAAGCATGTGGCAAAGAGCTTCCCGCAAAATCATGGCTGATTAAAGATGGAGTGGGGTGAAGAAATCTCACTAACAGCCTGGAATAGACACAGAACAGATATTTCCAACAATCCAGGAGGATCTGGCTGCAGTTGATGAGCACAGGGCGCTTAACATGGATGCACAGAGCTGGGCCTGCTGGTGAGAGGCCAGCATCTCCCACCCTCACTGCACCCCAGAGTCCTGCATCCTCTAAGCTTCTCAGATGCACCAGGAAGGCATGGGGAGCAGGGGGACACAGCCTGGTAAAAGGAAAGGCGTCAGCCTGACAACCAAGGCCATCGGAGGCTGAATCCTCTGTGGCCTGCATCAGTCACAGCACCTCTGGGCCTCATTAGAAAATGGGCATCTTAAACCCAATTTTAAAAATTGTCACAAGGATTGCAGACAATATATTAAAAACAGTTACTGCATCATCGCCAGACGTGTAGGCAGCACTTGGTATGTTGCAGTGTCGTTATCGTGATTACTGCCAGCACTGCTGTCCTTTCTGTGCTGTTGTTCAGGCTGCCCCCCGCACTCCAGTCACGTTTCCTCCTTGGTGCCCTTGCCCCTCTGGGCTGCAGCTACCCTCCTGGGCTTCCTGCTGTGTTAGTTCCTCCTTTTCTCCTTCCCTAGCAGATTCATCTCTGGTTCAGATCTCACTGCTGCAGACCAGCTACCCTTCTCTGCATAATTCCTCTCTACCTGGCACAGGGGAGATGGAGGCAGAGAGATGAATCCATCCTATTTTTCTGCCTTCAAGCAGCTGGCATTGGCGTAGGAAGACTGGAGGAAATACATCACTGGACAAGGTGCGATTCAGGCTAGAAGAGGAATGTGTGCAAAGAGGTATAGAAGCCAGAGAGAGGGTTGTAGAGAACTGCCCAGGATGGGGACTCAGCTGTGAAAAGGGAGGGTAACAATAATAATAATAATAATAATAATAATAATAAGAGGAAACCCAGAGCGATGGCTACCTACCAGGCAGTGTGGGAAGTTCTTTGTTTAGATTAACTCACACGATCCTTCCAACAAACCTACAGGTAGGTTCAATGACTAACCCCATCTTGCAGACAAGCAGTCAGAGGCCCAGAGGGGTAGTAACCTGCTTGCCAAAGGTCCCAAAGTCAAGTGTGCCATAGCCAGAACTGGAGTCCAGCCAGCAACTGTGCTGCTCCAGAGATGGGGCTGCTGCCCCAGGCTGCGCTGCCTCCCTCTCCAGGAGAAATGAGTTTACAGAGAGAACAACAAGGATGAAGGCAGGCCAACATGTGCATGGAAAATGGTGGGCCCTTTCACTTTGGTGAATCAGGCACAGCCAAAAGGACACTGAAGAACCCTGCCCTGGTTCCACAGGTATGAGGAAGTAGTCCCTGGAAACTGCCGCATCCCCTCTACAAAAATACGGTATGCCCCCTTATCTACAAGATGAGTTCCAACCTGCCCAGTGGATGCCTGGAACCATGGACAGTACTGAACCTTATTGATGTGGTTTGGCTCTGCGTCCCCACCCAAATCTCATGTTGAGTTGCAATCCCCAGTGCTGGTGGAGAGACCTGGTGGGAGGTGACTGGATCACGGAGGCAGACTTCCCCCTTGCTGTTCCCGTGATAGTGAGTGAGTTCTTACGAGATCTGGTTGTTTAAAAGTGTGTAGCCTTAATCAAGGTTACATGGAGACCAATCAGTGTTGGCTAAGCTCATGTGGGCAGTCTGTGCAGGGTGGCCAGGCTGCTGAGAGACTGCTGGTCAGGTCCTATGAGGGCACCTGCTCCAGGTTCTCAGCCAGGGCAACCCTTTCCACTGCCCCCCTTCATGCTCCCTTTCTCCTGCTCTGCCATGTGAAGACTGTGCCTGCTTCCCCTTTGCCTTCCACCATAATTATAAGTTTCCTGAGGCCTTCCAGCCATGCTTCCTGTACAGCCTGTGGAACTGTGGGTCAATTAAAGCTCTTTTCTTCATAAATTACCCAGTCTCAGATAGTTCTTCATAGCAGTGTGAGAACAGATTAATGAACCCATATTTACTATTTTTCCTATATGTACATATCCATGATAACATTTAATTATAAATTAGGCACAGCAAGAGATTAAGAATGACAACTAAAAATAAAATAGAAGAAGTATAGCAATACACCGGTATCCCTACTCTTGCACTTGGGGCTATAATTAAGTAAAATAAGGGTTATCCAAACAGCAGATCTGATAACTGAGATGATGGATACTCTGGACAAGGGAATGATTCATGTCCTGGTGGGATGGAGCAAAATGGTGTGAGATTTCATCACACTACTCAAAAAGCAGCCCAAATTAAAAGTTATAAATCGTTTATTTCTGATATTTTCCATTTAATATTTTCAGACCACACTTGACAGTGGGTAATGAATACTGTAGAAAGTAAAGCTGTGGATAAGGCGGAGCTACTGTAGGCATTCCTAAATAGTGAATTTAGGTGTTAGGGTGGGAAGAGACAGTTTAAAAGTAGAGAAGACAAGCACTGGAGTCAGAATGGAATTAGAGCGATGCATCTGCGAACCAGTAGCTCAGTGACTTTGTAAAACTTTCTGTCTCCATCGAAGACTCAGCTTCCTTATTTCTAAGTTAATCATACCAGCCCTTCTCATTGAACAACATGAAAAATGGGCTTCATAAATATCACCTGCTACTGCTATGACTATTATTAGGGAGCTGGTGGCTTTAATGTCCTTTCTTGACCATGGCTCTTATTCTAGACCTCTTGGTTATTACGTAGAAAAAGGAAAATACTAAGAGATGCCTATGAAGTTTGTTAATCATGACCACGTTTGATCTACCTTTTCACCTTTGATCCACCCAACCACCCTGTGAAGCAGGTGTTCATGTTCGGATTTTACACAGGAGAAAACTGAAGCCCCAAGGTGTTAAATGACTTGACTTCAGTTCATATAGCAAGAAAGCAACAGGGTCGAGAAGGGAACCGTGACCTGCTTGACTCTGAAGTCAGAGTTCCCCACCTCAACTGTACCATGTAAGATGAATTAATACAGCACAACCCTGTGTCTCATCAAAATGCCCTTGGTGACCCTACTTGGCCATCTACCATACTTCTATAGTTAAAGGAATGTAGATGAGATCATGCTATGTGGTTGTCAACTTCATGGGATCTGGGAGCTCTCTTTTCCTGCAAGTTGCTGGGTGGCCTTACTTAAGTCATCTCATCTCTCTGAGCTTCATCATTTTGACCTAAAAAATGGGGAACACAACTCTGTTCTCCCTTATTCATGAGAATGCGGTGAGGATAAAAATATATGCTTAAACCATTCAGAACACATGATGATTAATAATTCAATTCCCCACCTGAACAAAACCTGAAACAGCGAAGTGAAATATACAAAATAAATTAAGCCAAGAGTAATTATTCATTTTGCAAAAGGGTTCTCCACTCCACAGAAGAGACTCATTGATGCTTTTTTTTTTTTCCCCCAAGCAGCAGCTATCTTTGGGAACTTAAAATTAAAATCAATTTATACAATTATAGCAAAAAGACTAACGATTTTCCGGACTGCACTTTGATTGCAATGAGCCATACCTGTGTGCCCTGCCCATGTCGTCAGACAAGGCGGTCTATGGACCCATAGGGGTAAGAGAGGAGTGGGACTTTTGCTTTTCTCTGCTTAGGAATTTGAGACAAAAGAAGAGATCCTTTGGATTGTGTGCTCTTTCTGAGGCATTCCTTCCTCAGAGTGACCGCAACCTCAATTGCCAGCAGATGGTCAGGGTCACAGCTAGCTTCCCCAGGAAACAAGGGAATTGTCATTTCCAGTCCGTTCCATCTGGAATATTATGCAATTTTACATAATGTGTACATTCAGCTGAACCCAGCTAATTTTCACTTTGCTAATCTCATACCTGACTATATTCATTTTTTTATTTTTTTTGAGACAAAGTTTTGCATTTGTCCCCCAGGCTGCAGTGCAATGGTGCAATCTCAGCTCACTGCAACCTCTGCCTCCCATGTTCAAGGGATTCTCCTGCCTCAGCCTCCCAAGTAGCTGGGATTACCGGCACCCACCTCTAGGCCCAGTTAATTTTTGTATTTTTAGTACAGATGGGGTTTTGCTATGTTGGCCAGGCTGCTCTCAAACTCCTGTTCTCAAGTGATCTGCCCACTTCAGCCTTCCAAAGTGTTGGGATTACAGGCGTGAGCCACTGCACCTGGCCCCCTGCCCTGCTTCTGCTTTATGTTTTCTCTCTTTTCTCTCCATCTATGTCTCTCTTTCTGTTTCTCGATGTTGTGTTTTTGTCACAGGCTCAGTATCTCTATTTGGTTTCTGCTTCTGTTTTTATCTTTCTCTTTGTGTCTGTGTTCCTTACTATTTGTCTTTCTCTATGTCTCCTTTTTAGAATTCTCTGCAGTAAAAATAACTTGAATTTAGTATCAGAGATGTCCAACTAAAATCCCCAAATCAACTTTAATTTCCTTATCCACAAATATAAAAGACAAAAAGTACAGTTTGCCTACTTTAAGGTTCAATATGAAGATGAAATAAGACAGAGCACGTAAAGATGCTACCAAAAAAGAATATAGTCATTTCCTGTTAAATCCATTTCCCCATTCCTTTCTTCTTAAGGATTCTTTTGTTTGTTTGCTTGCTTTTAAGACAAAGTCTCGCTCTGTCACCCAGGCTGGAGGAATTCAGTGGCATGATCTTAGCTCACTGCAACCTCCGCCTCCCAGGTTCAAGTGATTCTCCTGCCTCAGCCTCTCCAGTAGCTGGGACTATAGGCACATGCCACTATGCCTGGCTAAATTTTCTATTTTTTAACAGAGATGGGGTTTCACTATGCTGGTCAGGTTGGTCTTGACCTCCTGGCCTCAAGTGATTGATCCGCCTGCCTTGGCCTCCCAAAGTGTTGGGATTACAGGCGTGAGCCACTACACCCAGCCTTTCTTCGAGTTCCTTAATTTCCCTTCTTTATCTTCCCTTGTCTTCCCTTCTATTCACTCCACTGTCTTTGCCCCACTCTCAAACAAGCACCCACACTACAGCCCCCACTTTCTGGCAATAATTTAATTGCAGAATACTGCAGGTTCCCATTACCAAGGCTCTTGTTCTTTTACAAAACATATTTACAGTATATTTCCTGGTATATAGTGGAGAATCATTGTGAAGCATTGAAATTAAGCAATGTGTGTCTAAATGGCCTGCATCAGGCTTCACTACGGAGTCAGTCTTTGCTGTTAGGCCCACTTACGGCCATTGGAGAGTGTGATGGGCTGTTCACACCACACTGCATAAGGCCACATGACCTTATCTGACTTCTGTGGGACATTTTGAATTCTGGATGCCCTGTCCAAAGGAAGAGTCCTGGTGTTAGCAACATAAATCCATACCCCACCTCCCCATCACATACTCCCATTTTCTAGTAGAAACTCAAACCATCTAGTGAAGTTTTAATTAAGACACCATTCAACATTGTAGTTTAAAGGCAGGGACATAAGGGGCTATTCAGCATTGTAGCCAAAAGGCTGGGACACACACACACACACACACACACACACACACACACACACACACTCCTCCATCTATTCAGAGGCCTTTAGTCATCCACACTGAATCAAATGCTGCCTTCAGTCAGGCAAAAGGAGAGAAGACAGTGTACTACAATAGGCAGGTGCTCTACAGAGAGTAACAAATAACCAGAAAAGGCAAGTGCCACTGCTAAGTGCTGCATTTTAAATGGTTTTCTAGAAGTCCCTTCTGCACAGAAATATGTCACCATGCCTTCCATTTCATCGCGATTAAGTCTTTTATGTGTTAAGTATTGCCAGCATTGGGGGGTTCTTTTTGTCCCTGATTCAATAATTCTCATATGTTGAAAACATATATTTTCCATATAATATAGCAGGTACTTGGTACTGATAATAATTGTCACAATAACTTACCAGAGGTGAATATACTTTTCCCTCTTATTAAAAAGAGCAAGAAATTAAGGCTTGGGAAATTAAGTGATTGGCTGAAAATTATACCAATAATCAGGGGCAGAGCCCCTGCTCAGGCTCCACTCCTGGTTCCCCCATTGCGTTCAGGGCAAGATTTCAGCCCTGGTCTGTCTGATTTCATTTCTAGGCTCTTGCCATATTGCCCTGACTGCCTCTCTAAAAAACAAAACAGAACCCAGCATTCATGCAGCTTGATCATGAGCTCTTGGAAAGGGGTGATTGTGTCTCTGTTGCTTTTCTCCCTGGTGACTGACTCAATCTTCAGGCTCAGTCAATATCTGTGACACAAAGACATTTATGAAGCTTATGAGGAACACAGGCCCCAGACCCTCTGCACTGAAACACTTACTTTTGTGAATGAGTGTACCTGAGCACATCCTTGTAAGACAAGCCCAGAAAAGCAATGCCAGAAAACAGTACCACCTTCACATGTGGCAAGAGACCATGCAAAGGTAATGGCTCAAGTTTAGAGCTGGGAGGATGGGGCTTTACATCCCAAGGATAAAATATTTTGACTGCTTAATGTGTTTTCAAGAGGAAGGAAATCAAGCACCGTTATGGTAGTGTGACGACCTCCTCTCTGCTACTAAGTTACTAAATTATTAAATAAACCCTCCCAAAACCTCAAGCTAATCAGGTGTAGAAGGAAGCGTTGGGCTAGGTTATCTGCAGGGCTCCACCCACCCCTGGAACCTTTTGTTCAATGGCTCCATGGTGCCCAGTTCTATTTGTTATCACAGGAGAGTCTTTAAAGGCTTCTCAGGAGAAGGGGTAGAGAGGCAACTGTCATTAATTAATAGTTTTCCCCTCCACATTTAAAGGGCGCATTAAGAATTGTTAAGGGCAAGGTTATCACTGAAGAATGAGCACCTCCTTGAATTTTTTTGCCTGAGGTGCCTCAATCACTTCATTCTGGTCCCAGCCCTGCTTGACAAAGGTATCAGCAAAGCTCTATTCACCCCCTCACTTGTATCATATACTTGCTTCAGTGTTTCTCTTCTCCTTTCATCCTAAGTTGGTATCATCTTCTAGGTCTTATCTTTAGAGCTGGTATGTAAACTGGGTCTGGTCAAACACATGTGGGAGACACAGTGAGCAGATTCCTGAACTGTAATGTCAAAGCATGAAATCAGTTCACCAGAACCTCCCTGGGGCAGAGATAGCAGCTTCCTTTGCTAACTACCTCCACTACTGAGCACAATGCCTGGCACCTAAGTGATGTACACTGAATAACAGCAATGAGTGAAATGCAATATCTGGATTCTGAATGCTTCTTTCTGCCTTGCTTTTCCCACCCTGATCCAAGCCAGCCACCACCATCTCTAGCCTGGGTTACCACATCAGTCTTCCCACTAGTCTCCGTTCCAGCATGTATACTTCTGTTTCTACAGATGTTTTCTCAATAGAGATCCCAAAGTGATACTCTTAAAATAGAAGTTAGATGCTGTCACCCCTCTGCTCAGACTTCCCCAGTGGTTCCCCATTGCATTCAGGGAAAATGCAAATGTTAATGTTTTTAAAATGTTCTGCAAGACCCACCCAGGGGTTGTAGCCCTCTGACTGCTCTGTGATCCCATCTAATATCCTTTTAGTAACCAGTTCAACCCAGCACATTATCCTCTATGATTTCCTTCAAATAGTCAAGGCACAATCGCCCCTCCCAGCCTTTGCACAGGCTTTCCCCAGATATCCTCAAGGCCTGCTTTGCTCCCACACCTTTTCAATTGTGCCTCTCTTGAACAGTCTGCTCAAATTTGCAACCACTTCTCCAGTGTGTACAGACCCCATTTTGTGCAGGCTTCACACACACACACACACACACACACACACACACACCCCTCATCTTCTAATATTTGATACACTTTATCACTTGTTATTCATTATAATTTTATTACTATATATAGTATGTACAATATAATTTCATTACTATAGATACCATATAGAGTAATAAAATACGTAAATTACTATTTATAGGATATACATATATTATATATAATAACATATATAATTACTATATATAGTATACACAGCAATAAAATATATTTAGTAAATAACGTGATAAAGCATATGATGTATTATATATAGTACATTATTTCTACAATTCATATATTTTATATATGCATATATAGTATATACATATATATAGCACTTTGTATATGTATATATACACATATATGTATATATAGTACTATATATAGTACATATATACATATACATATACCAGACATACTATATATAGTATAGTGCCATATATATATATATATACACACTATATATAGTATATGTAGTGTGTACATGATAAATATTATATTTTTGAACTTTGTTGCTATATATTTTAGCCATATTTCTATATATATTTTAACTCTGTGTCTGCCCCTTCCTCCACAATAATGTAAGCTATGTGATGGAGAAGATTTTTTGTTTTGTTTTGTTTCTTCTGTCAGAGCCTCACATCTTGCTTAAATTAGGTGCTTGATAAATATATATTGAATGGGGAATGAACAAATACATGAATGAATGAATAAATACCAAAGCCAGTTCTTCAACGGGGACATCAAAGCATTAAATGAATTCAATAGACCAGGAATTGGCAAAATTTTTCTGTAAAGAGCCAAATGACAAATATGTTTGGATTTACAAGCCATAGGGTTGTGACTACTCAATTCTGATGTTGTAGCACAAAAGCTGTCATGGACAATATTTAAGCTAATGAGCATGGCTGTGTTAAGATAAAAATTAATTTATAACAAAACAGCAGTTGTCCTGTGGGCTATAGTTTGCTGACACCTGTACTGGACTAAACACCATCAGGTAAGGCAGTGGGTCTGAATTTTCTTCTTGGTAAATATCAGTGCATAAACACAACACAGTGTCTACCACAGCACTGTCACTCAATACACATTTTCAGTGAAATGAAATATATATATAAAATACAGTTTTGCTCTTCACTCTGTCACAGTATTGTCTAAGTGAGCTTGTTGCAACAATGGAAACGCTCTATGTCTCTTCAATATGGCAGCCACCAGTGACATGTGACTGCTGAACACTTCAAATATGGTGAGTGTGACTGAGGAGTTAAATTTTAAATTTTATTTCATTTTAATTTACATTTGAATTTAAATGACTAAAAACGGTTAATAGCTACTGGATTGAACAGTGGAATTCTATCATGATAATTCTTTTTTCACGATTCAACTCTAGTATCTTCCACAACTACCAGAGGAAGCCTTTCCTGACTGCTAAGACTCACAATAACTGTCCTTTCCTTATGATATATTCATTTCATTCAATCCATGTTTTGGTCACAGCTATAATAACAACTAATGTTTGTTGAGCATTAATTACCAGGCACTATGCTAAGTGCATAATACACTTTATCTAGTTCAGTCTTCATAATTACCCTCCAAGGATTGCCATGTTTATATTCTTACCACTGTTTTACCTCTGAGCAAAACAGAAGTGCTGGAAGGATCACCAAAGTGTCCAAAGTTGTGCAGGACACAAGTGAGCTAGGATTTTCATCCTCTTCCATTTGAATCCAGAGTGCAAGAGTTTGACAACCACAAGATGCTTATTATGTGTCAACACTTGTGTTGGTCCAAGTTTCATGTGTGCACGTTATCTATCCTTCAAGAGATCAGGAATCAGTGGTCATCTTCATGCTACATATCTCAAAGCCAAAACATCAGCTTTCAATAAAGATTTCCAGTATACAGAATTTCAGAGCTGGAGAGCACTCAGGGAAAATTTAATGGAAATGCTCTTTGTGCTATAAATAAATAAGAATCTGAAGCCCATAGAGAAAAGAGGACTTGTCAAAGGTCATACCATGGGTAAATTACAAAGCTAGGAGTAGAGGCTACGGAGTTTTTATCTGAATTCAGTATTTCATCTTTCATGCATTCATTCTACCTTTCATTATTAAACATTAATACTGTGTTAGACAATAGGTTGGGTATGAGGATAAAGCAGTGGATAATGCAGACACAATCTTTGCCTTTATGAAGCACACAGATTTTTAGATAGCTAGTAATTGAACACAGAACCGCACAAATAAATGTATCATTCAGGGTTGTAATTATGTGTTGATAGCATAGGCTTGTGATTCCGAGGGTAAATTCTGAGGCCAGATTTCTCGTATTCAAATATAGGCTTCATCACTTCCTAAATGACTTTGGGAAAAATCTATTAACTGTGAATTAGTTTCCTCACCTGTAAAATGAGGCAATAACACTATTTCATTACATTAATTTTAAGGCATACAACTTCTCACATTTCATTTTTATTTTTTATTTATTTTATGTATTTATTTTTTTAGAGATAGAGTCTCACTCCGTAACCCAGGTTGGAGTGCAGCGGTACGATCATAGCTCACTGACACGTGGAACTCGTAGATTCAAGCACTCTGCCTACCTCAGCCTCCAAATGGCTAGGACTATAGGTGCGTGCCACCATGCCTGGCTAATTTTTAATTTGTTTTGTAGAAACAGGGTCTCACTACATTTCCCAGGGTGGTCTTGAACTCCTGGCCTCAAGTGATCCTCCCACCTTAGCTTCCAAAGTGCTGGGATTACAGGTGTGAGCCATCACACCCAGCCCCCATATTTTAATATTCCTGAAATGAGGACTTATCTGATAATTATTAATATAGTATGGTATAGTATGGTTATTACTATTGGCAGCATTTTTTCTTAGTGGTGCATAAACTGTGTGTCTTAATTTATTTAAAATATAATGCATCTACCTCATATGATTATTGAGAGATTAAATGAGAAATAATATATGTGAAGGCTTAGAAGAGTTCCTGACACACAGTTACCACTGTATAAATGTGCACCATTATTACTATTTAAAGGAAAAATAGAGAGCACTAATGGAGCATAACACATTGGGGAATAAACTAGTATAGAAAGTCAATTCCTTGAGAAAGTGACATTTTAAGCTGAGGCAAGAAGGATAAGAAGGGGTGAACCAACTAAAGAATACAGTTTAATAGAAGGGGGCTCCTGGCCAATGTGGTGAAACCCCGTCTCTACTAAAAATACGCAAATTAGCTGGGCGTGGTGGCACACGCAGTAGTACTATCAGCTACTTGGGAGGCTGAGGCAGAAGAATCACTTGAACCCAAGAGGTGGAGGTTGCAGTGAGCTGAGATCATGCCACTGTAAGCTGCAAAGCAAGACTCCAACAAAAAAGAAAAAAAAAAAGGCAGTAGGGCTGGATGAGGAACAGATTACAGATTGTCCCATGTAGAAGAAACAGCACCATCACTAACCTATCACATTGGCTAGAAGAAATGACTCACCATTAACAAGTGTGGAACTCTTTACAACATGGCTTTGCACACTAATAACATTCTCCATTCCCACCTAGGCTTCATTATCATCTTTTATTCCATACATTTGTTTATTGATAATACATTTATTTTAAGGTTTTACATAAAAGCTTCCTCGATTTATTTTTTAAATAGTAGGACATATGTCATTTTTAGAAGACCAATATATTTTTAACACATTTTTTTTAGATAAAATTAAATATAGTCTCTAATTTGAATGTCAGTATATTATTTTTATGATGTTAAAATCTGGTCTTAAAAGCTGAGCACTCCCTGTTTTGGTGCCTATAATCATCAGAGATACTTCAGGCTACCTTCTTCCTATATGCAGCTTTGTGGTGGGAGATTTCAGATCTCTGACAACCTCTCTTTCAAGTTCAGAAGGTAAGGTTGCCTTGGACTTTCAATGGGACTGGCAAGTTCCCAATAAGGAAAAGTTTTCACAGTCTCTTTTGTAGTTTGCCTTAACCTTCTTGACCTTCTAAATTTTTGAACAGTCAGACCTGTTGCTTGCTTTGCAGGCTCTCTGAAATTTTACTACCTCATCCTAGACACAGATTGTCCTTTCTTAAAAGACCTTAAACATCTTCCACAACATAACATTTTACAACACATTTAAGCCAAATATATCAAGACTACTGAACAGAGATAAAAAGTAGGTTCCCTACAACTCATAAATCCTGTCACAGTTCCTTCTACCTCTCAGTTCTATATTGTTCTCTTGCCCTCAATTCAATTATTTTTGTTTTTTTCAAGTCAACTTATTCTGTAAATTCTTTGTCCAAAGGATTCATGCCTGCCTCTGAGAAAGCTATACAAATACCTATCAAAAGGAGAATCCCAGAATGCCTCTCTTTTCTCAATGTTAAGCAAATTCCCTCACACACTAACTTCTTAAAACAGTAGCTTGGCCAAATCCCAGCAGTGATACTTAGTAAATATATAACCTTGAGAATGTCAATCAACTAGTTTAAGACACAGCTACTTGTACTGAAGCAATAATAATTACTTAGAAGTATTATTATAATAATTGAGAATAGCTACATAAAGTCTTTCCATGATGCTTGGTACACAATAAGTGCCTAATAATTTTAGATGTTTTTATTGTCACTTCAGGGTTCATGTACTTCTTGATATCTCACCAAAATTCCATTACATCTCTTTTAACTATAAGCTGTATTTGGCTGTTGTCTAACACTCCATCTGCTATATATAGATAATGAACCTGCATCAAATAGCTTAATCTGATGACAGAAATGGAATTTATGAGTTACTAATTTGTTTCATGGAATGTAAGCAGAAAACCTTTGGTTTCTTGTTGTTGTTTCAATGACTTTTGTGGGAAAAGATTTTAAAATGCTTAATTCCATTATCCTTCATGTCCGAATAACAAGGTATCATGTTCATTAATCGATAATTAATTCACATGAGTTCTGTTTAATTCAGGCTCTAGTAAAATTCATGACAAAGGAGTGGTAAGGTGGAGAGCAGCATGGGTTCTGAGGATCACAGGGACTTAATTCATGGAGGATATCCCCAGACTCTCTGGAATAGCAGCATGGTTAAACAAGAACTAACTATAAACATATAAAGTATAGAGTTTACCTTATTTGGGTTCAGAAAAGATCAGTGCTGCCCAAGTCAGGAGAGAAGGTAAGTTTCAGAAAAGCATTAGCTACCCCTGAGAAAAGTCTTTATTTAGCACACATTTTAGCCAGTGTTGTCAACTCCCTGGTAACTCTCCATGGTGCTGACACAAGAAGCCTGCACCTTACTGATTGAACAAGACTTGACACTTTAGCAGCTGAAACTTGATTCTCATC
Organism: Sapajus apella; assembly: GCF_009761245.1. NCBI lineage: Eukaryota > Metazoa > Chordata > Mammalia > Primates > Cebidae > Sapajus > Sapajus apella. The sequence continues at coordinate 2,284,743 of NW_022437016.1, forward strand.
CATCCATCCATCCATCCATCCATCCATCCAAGAAAAGATGTATTACTACAGGAACTGTTTCATTTTCAGATACAGCAATAAACAAGGTGAGCAAAGGCCAAGTCTTTTATAATATATATACTCATATACAAATGTCCCCTCTTTCGTCTTCCAGAAAGTTGGTTTTCTATGGACAGATATCAGCATATTTTACTGTGCATTTCACCTACTCATTATTATACTTAAATACATATGTTCTATCTCCTAGAAAGCTCTAAAGATACCATTTCCTTCAAAACAGAGAATTTCTCCATCACTGTAAATTCTTGGAATGCATAACTTCATAAAAATCCTTGTATCCCTTTAAACTTTAGTAATATAGGGCTCAGCAAACACTAGAAACAATCTGTAAACATTGGAATTATTTAGTACAATATAAGATTGCTATATGATATAACCACATAAACTGTATTCTTATTTAAAATCCTACTACAAATGAAAAGTGGCTGCTGAATACATGGAAATAAACTGAATGTGACAGTGAACATGACAGAAGTTCATGTCAATTGTGGAAAGAAAATTCGATTTGCTATAAATGCCATTTACAAATTGTTTCAATTATGCTTATGTCCTAAGTTATTAGTGCTTAAAAGGTCATAGAAACATGGATTTTGAGCTTGAAAATAACTTAGAAATTATTTAAACTTTTAATTTGTATCTTGTCACTAATTTATGGTGTGACACTGGACAATGTGGTTAGCCTTGGTAGCATTTGGTCTCATTAGATTACACTAGATGATGGCTAGGAACCCTTCTTACACCAAAAGTACGTTCCCATTCATGGCTTTGTTGAAGAAAAAGAATCTGATGTTCATGGCATGCAACATTGTCAAGGTGAAATGGCAAATTTGTGGCAAAGTTGACACTAGGATTGAAAGTTAATAATTTTTTTCTTTTCTTTTTTTTCTTTTTTTGAGACAGAGTCTCACTCTGCTGCCCAGGCTGGAGGGCAATGGTGCAATCTCAGCTCACTGCAAACTCCACCTCCTAGGCTCAAGCAATTCTTGTGCCTCAGCCTCCCGAGTAGTTGGGATTACAGGCATGTACTACCATGCTCAGCTAATTTTTGTATTTTTAGTAGAGACAGGGTTTCACCATGTTGGCCAGGCTGGTCTCAAACCCCTGGCCTCAAGTTATTCACCTTCCTCAGCAACTCAAAGTGCTAGGATTACAGGCACAAGCCACCATGCCAACCAGTAATTTTTTGCATTGCAAAAGTTTAGAAGTCACACAAGGACTAAATAAAAGTTCAGCAGATAGGAATGTCTAGCTTACTCTAAATTTCTCCTTCAGCTGGTTAACTCCTAGAGGGCAGAGACGATATCATATTTTCTTCTCACATAATCTAATGCTATGCACATTGTTGGATTAAACGTCTCATGAAATATTTATTGAACTAATAAGTGATGATACACATGACTGAATAACTGATTATAAAAATAAAAGAAAACCTTGCATTGGGTTTCCACCATATATTATCCACTGCATCAGTGCATTTTAAATTTTATTTTTCATCTCATCTTTACAACAACACTAAAAACTAGAAAGTATTCTTCTCATTTTTTTTTAGTTATAAAAAATGAGGCTTGAATATGTTAAATGACTTACCCAGTTCCCTACAACCAGGAAACAGAGAAAAGAGTATTTGAACCGGTCTGTGTCTGACTCAGGAAGATATTACATCTCATCCAGTGTTGTGCTGGTAAATGTTTAATGATTGTCGTTTTGAAAAAAGATAAACTCTCATTTTGTAGCATTGACCAATTTTGTTGGTGTAAACATCCTCACCATAGCATATTTTCAGGCTATCAACATGCCATCACTGAACAAAGAGTTGGGAAAAGATGTTAACAGTCAACTCTCATGATGCCACGTGAGCTGGCTGCAGCTCATGACGGATCTAATTCCATAGTCATCCCTGTGGGTGGTACTAATTGTTGAAATCCCTGGAAAACCACACCGGAGATGGGCTGTGGCATGCAGCCAGGAAAACTTGGCCAGGTTCATCCATGCACCAAGACAATTATATACATTTTTTTTAGCGGTAGCATCTTCTCCACTTTCCTCCTCCTTCCCTGTCACTTGGGAGAAATAATTCTTATCAACACATCCAGAAAAGCTTTAAGAAATGATAACCAGTGCTTTGACTTCATGATTCTGTCCAGCTCCACAGATTTGACTTACAAAGGAGCGACTTACTTAAAAGAATCTAAGCCACTTTTGACATATCAAGACCTAAATATGTATAGGGCTTCAGGGTTTAGTTTTTCCATGACTGTCTCCAAATTCTAATTCCCAATGGAAAGCAAAGAGTGGAGAAGTTTCTAGCTGTTCTTTTAGGGAATTGATGCTCTCCAAAACAGGTGGACAGATGTTCTTAAAGTCTGTATCCTTACCTTTTAAGGACCTCTCTTCACATTACCTTCCCAACCTCACCCTCTGCCACTCTCCCAGTGCTCTGCCTGCACTTCATTCTCCAGATGTTAGCACAACTAAACTGCTCTCTGGGTCCTACAATCATTCTATACTTTCCTCTTTTTCAAAAAATCAAGTTCCCTCTGCTAAAGCACCCTCCATACTCATAGTCCCTACTGATTTTACAAAACTGAGCTAAAAGGTCATCTTCTCCATGATGGATCTCCTGAAATCCCCACCCAGAATACATTTCTCCCTATTCTGCAGCCATGAGGCACTTTGTTAATGGGATCTCCTGAAATCCCCACCTAGAATACATTTCTCCCTATTCTGCAGCCATGAGGCACTTTGTTAATGCATTGTTCTTGATTTATACTACACTGTGTTTTTGATAATAGCTATATATGAGCAGATTCTTTTTATACCTGTGAGAATGTAAAATCCATGAAGGCAAGAACATTGTGCAATTTGTCTGTGATTTCCCATAACACTTAACACACCGACTTACGAGTTGCAGAATTAAGAAAATCTTGCTTGAATTGAATCTAATGAATTGAACTAAATTTAACAAAGTGGATCTGAGTTAAGCCCCATGAAAATATATTTAGGGATCTTATGTTCCCATTTCAATTTTCTACCTGTAGACAGTCCTATCCATTTATGCCTTGAGTGACTTATAAGAGCAAGGTGCTTTGCTGAGTATTGGGGTGGAAAAAATATAGGAAAATATATTATCTCTGGCCCTAAGGAGCTTATTTTCTAGTAGGGGAGATACATTTTCAAACAATAACTCAAGTTTTAATCTGGTTTTTAGTCAACAAAGAACTCTGATGATTCCGTAGAAGAAACCATCCATTCTACTGAGAAGAAGTAAGAAGAAATTAAATGAATAGGATTGTGGAAGGTAGAAGATCAAAGGGTGGAAGGCATTTCCGGTGGAGAGAAGAGTTGAACTCTGGTCAGCAGGTGAAACTTTACATGGCGATGCTTGGGGAATAATTGTGAGTATAAGCAGGGTAAGCAACGGAAAGAGGGATGCTCTTGGATATGTGGTGGAATAAGAGGGCGAGACCAGGGTATCCTAGAATGCAGATAACTGGCTGCTGCACAGTTGTTGGTGACCCAATTTTTCTAGAGCTGCAAAATATTTAACTTAAGCTCTTGTGTAATGGATAAAAGGGAAAAAACTAGAACTGGTATGTACAATTGTTTCAAGAAGCATAGGGAGGAAAATTCCCTTCTTCCTTCCTGCTTGTATTTTTCTTTGTCTCTTAATTACATGTCAGGTGTTATGCTGATTTGTTTTTTATTGAGACAGTCTTGCCCTGTTGCCCAAGCTAGAGTGCAATGGCACAATCTCAGCTCACTGCAAACTCCAGCTCCTGAGTTCAAGTGATTCTCCTGCCTCAGCCTCCTGAGTAGCTGGGATTATAAGTGTGCACCACCATGCCCAGCTAATTTTTCTATTTTAATAGAGATGGGGTTTCACCATGTTGGTCAGGCTGGTCTCGAACTCCTGACCTTGTCATCCACCCACCTTGGTCTCCCAAGTGCTGGGATTACAGGCATGAGCCACCATGCCCAGCCGCTGAATTTTAAAGATAGCAAGAAAAATGAAACAGACATCTTAAACTTCCCCCCTTGCTCCAACAAAGTTTATAGTCTGGTGATAATTCCAAACAAGGAAAGAACAATGACTCCATAGAGGAACAAGGCCATGACATATGGAAACACAGAAGGCTATGACAGTAGGGAGGAGGACCCCTTCATCTTTTCAGAGCTAGGGAGAGGGGGTCAGGAATGCCACCTGTGGGAGGGAATATGTTTAGGCTGAACATGTATGTTTAGGCTCCTATTCCCTATTTGAGGAATTTAACTTGCTTTGCAACCTTGGCAAGTTCCTTTTTCTCTCTGGCTCCTATTCCCTATTTGAGGAATCATTTATTGAGCACCAACTATGAATAAGATACTACCCATTTACTGAGCATTTAGTATAAATAAGATAGTGTCTCACAGGTTTAAATGCCATCTAGATGCTGTAGACTAGAAAATTTCTATCCCCAGCCTAAGACCTCTTCTTTGAATTTGAGTTGTTTGGACCTGCAGTGAATTCTTATAATTTTATGTTGTCTTAGCACACTTTTAAAATACAAGTTTCATTTTTTTAAATCAGAAGTAGGGCTCAGTCACCTTGACAGAATTTATAGTTCTATAGTTCCTTCCAGTTCCTCAGTGTGGTCAAAGTAGGTACCTGCCTACAATGGAAGTGACAAAGCAAAGGTTGCCTCCTGAGCAACAGAAGTAGAGCACCACATCCAAATGGCCCAAGCCAGTGGCCAGAACTTAGAGGCATCTTTTCCATCTAGCAGATGAGGTTCCTGCTTTCCTGTCACTTCCTTTACAGGTACCATTCAGACATTTGCTCATGAACTTAAAGTGATCCATATCCTATTCCCCAATACATATAGCTAGCTGCCTGTCTCTCTCTCTCTCTCTCTCTCTCTCTCTCTCTCTCTCTCTCTCTCTCT
>NW_022437016.1:2289734-2506562 GCF_009761245.1 Sapajus apella
TCTCTCTCTCTCTCTCTCTCTCTCTCTCTCTCTCTCTCTCTCTCTCTTTTACCCAGGAACAAATGACTGCCATCCTGACTCAGGATCTGTAAGTAATTAATCTTGGAACTTGTTTTCTATTGGGTGTTTAATGGAATCTGTGCCTTCTATTTGAAGAATCAGGGGCTATCCCAGGCCCTGATGTTGGGGAGAACACAAAGGCAGGCTGCCAGCACCAGACTGATGGTCAGGCAGGCATTAACTGGGCAAAGGTTAGACAAACCACCAAGGGTGGCAGCCAGTATAACTGAGCTTACTGTGTGAGGGACTCCTGGGTCACAGTAAAAAAAAGTATCCTGTAAAGGGCTCACTGTAAACTCTTACACCCAGCCCCGCTTTATTTCCCATTTTGGCAGAGTTGCTAGACATTCTAGTATTGGAACCCCACTTTAGCTGGGGGCTCTCAGATCAGGACCCACATGCCCCTTCTCTACTGATGTTTAGTAGTCACCTTGAGCTTATTTCCGAAACAGCACTCTTTACTTTCCTCACGCAGCACTGACCTTCCTGCAGCATCCCCTGACACAGTAAATAATAACTCAATGCGTCCCATTGTTGAGACTGAACAATTTGGAATAATCTTTGACTCCATTCTGTTTATTGCATCCTATATTCAGTAATAAATTCTGTTGAGTATATACTCTTAAATACACCCAGAATCTGATCAATGTTCACCATCTTCTTCTCTCACCTCCATGGTCCAAGCCACTACAAGCCGTTGCCTAGATTAGAGCAATAGAACCCTTGAACATCCCTGAATCAATTTGCCACACAGCAGCCAGAATGCTCCTGTTCAAATGCAGGTCATAGCATGTTGCTTCTTTACTCAGAATCTCCCAAGGACTGTCCATCTTCCCCAGAGTAGAATCCAAAGTCCGTATTATCCCCTACACCCCCAAGCTTCTGCTTCTCAGCTTTCTTCTCCTCGTCTTCTTCTTTCTCACTCCCCTCCAGCCATCCTGGCCCCACTACTAGTGCTGAATAAACAGCATATTTGCATATTCTCACCCACAGAGCATTGTCTCTTTTACCTCCTTCTGCCTGGAACACGTCCCTTGGATATTGACATGGTTTCTTCTCCCATTTCAAAGTGCCTGCTCAAATGGTACCTTCTCAGAGAGGCCTCCCCTGACCACTCTCTGTATAATGAAACTCCCAGCTTGGCATTCCATATGATTTGTACATAACCAGCATCTATCATCACCTCACAGAGTCTGTATATTTACCTGTTTATTTGATTACTGCAGCACTATCCCACAGAAATTTTCAGAATGATAGAAATAGCCTGTATCTACATTGTGCAACAATGTAGCTGTGAGTATATGGCACATTTGAAATCTGGCTGATGTGACTGGGAAAACGAATGTTTAATTTTATTTAATTTCAATTAATTTAAAATAAAATGCCACATGTAGCTAGTGGCTACCATATTCACAGTGCAGGTTTAGTGCCTACCCCACTGGTAGGTAAACTTCATGAGGTTGGAGATTTTACACATTTTGTTCACTGCTGTGTTCCCAATACCTAAAAATGTGCCTGGCTATTAAAGAAATACCTGCTGAGTGAGTGAATGAATATGTTATAAGCTTTCCACACAGCACCTCATTCAACCCTAATGACAGTTTTGTGGGTTGGGTGCTATTTTCATTCTCTTGTACTGAAAGATAGGCAGTGTCTTGCTCAAGATCACCCAGCTAGTACCAAGAAGATAGTCTCTGAACGCAGGGGTATCAGAAGTGCAGGCATTTTGCTTGTCTGGAGTTGGACCAGATGTTCTGTGTGGTCCTTTCTTACTCTGAGATTCTGTGGTTCTTTTAAGAATTTCTTCCCTCGAATGGCAATGGCAGCACATAGATGAGCGTTAATTACATCGATGAGCCTTCTTATCCAGCCACTTGTCAATGGCTCAGAATCCATGGTTCTTTAGGTAGAGGGAGCACAGAGGCTCCTTCAATTCACCGTCTCCCGCCCTCTATCCCCATCCCAGCTCCCATGGCTCACCGGTTTCTGGGTCACAGAGCTGCTCGCAGGCGTCTGTTGTCCTTTGTCCACAGAGGTCCCTCACCCATGGGGAGGTAGCATTGATCTGGTAATATAGGGAAAGCTTGGCAGGGTTTAACCAGTCGGAGATGTCCAGGTAGCTCCCTTCACTCACCACGAAGCTGCTTCCTATGGGTGAACAGAGAGAGAGAGAGAGCTACTTTCTTGCTGATTTTAGGGTCTTAGCTGATGCTACAGGAACACAGAGAGGTGTGTACATCCACATCCCCTAGGTCATCTGATCTCACTTGTCTGAGCACACTTGCAATGTACCCGTCATGGTATTGCAAGCCCATAGGGAGATAGAGGCAAATCAAACATGGGAGAGAGTGCAGCCTAGTGACGAAAGATAGCCCCTTAGGACTGAGAGGGAAGTAGGGTCAAATTCAGGATCTTCCCTTACTAGGCACTGACTTCAGACAAGTCACACAGTGTGCCTGGGTCTTGGTTATTTTCTCTTTAGAGGAGAATATTAATGGAACCTACCTCATGGAGTTGATAAGAGAATGAAATAAATAAATTTAATTCCACAAAATAAATGCATGCAGATAAAATGCTTAGCTGGCACCTGACTTATTCTAGGAAATAATGATTAAATATTGAATTTCAAAGGAAATGAGAAAAGCTAATGTCCCTGTCACTCAGGTATCTCCTGTGGAACAGGGTTATTGATGCCCACAGGGGCCAGGTGGCTGATATCAATAGGAGAGACTGGCTGAGTGTGAAGGAAATAGCATCCAGGACTCCTCGCCTAGCTTGTGTTGTTTGTTTTCTTTTTGTTTTACTATGAGAAAGACAAAAAGATATAGAGAGACAGACCAGGATAGAGAAGACAGACAAAGTGAGATTTCCAAAGAAATCCCCAGCACCTGTAAGGAATAGAGCAGCAGCCACTGCAGAAAAAATGTCTGGATGTTGCAAAACAATAGGGAGAAGGTGGGGTTTGGGATACAATGAACACTGTAGGCACCATTAAAGTGGAGCAGCTAGGGGCCGGGCATGGTGGCTTATGCCTGTAATCCCAGCACTTTGGGATGCCAAGAAAGGAGGATCATGAAGTCAGGAGTTCAAGGCCAGCATGACCAATATGGTCTAATCCCTTCTCTGCTAAAAATACAAAAATTAGCCAGGCATGATGGCATGTGCCTGTAATCCCAGCTACTCAGGAGGCTCAGGCAGAAGAATCACTTGAACCCAGGAGGCAGGGTTGCAGTGAGCAGAGATTGTGCCACTGCACTTCAGCCTGGGTGACAGAGTGAGAAAAAAAAAAAAAATTGGAGCAGCTATGACCCAGCTCCAGCAGCTCTTGACACATGGAACTAAAGGCCAGTGGTACCAGATCTTCAGATTTTCTTCAGGAGAAGCTAAACATTAACATTTTTGTTATAATCAACTAATATTTTAACATTTCTGATGACTAACATTTCTTTTTGAGTGCTTGCATAGGCCAATATTTGCTCTAAAATATTATTTATTATCCCATATATATGTGGAAACATACATATAATGTATTACTATATTACATATACATGTATAATATGTATTCCTCACACATGCATATGTACACACACACACACACACACACACACACACTTTTTTGGGGAGGCAAGAAACAGAAGCCCATTCAGGATGGCTGCATATAAGTTGCAAATGATGAGTATATGCATGTATGGCAATAAAACAAAACAAAGATAGAATTTCCAAGGGGGAAAAATATGTACCCAAACAAGATCAGGCTTCACAAAGCTGGACAGGGAGTGTGAATCTAGATTGATGGCAGAGCTAGGGACTGCAGCAGAAGGAGACTTTAAATTGTGTTTTATAATTAACATAACTCAGCTTCTTTCCTTGTGTCTACCTCATTGTCAACTAAAAACAAACAAACAAAAAATTTTCTGTGTATGCAATTCAAGTTCTCTAAAGACAGACTCAGTTCATGAGAATCATATGGGTTCTAGAGAGGCCTCTCTGTCAGGTTACATCTGACTCTGCTGGCTGACCTATGGTTGGACTCCTTTGGACTCCGGTGCACAGCTATGGTCCAATGAGCAATGGCCAGGGAGGCGCGATCACATCAGACCGCACCTGGCTGTCTGAGCATCTAAGACTGTGGGAGGAGAAGTTTCCCTGGAAATAGTAAGTGTATGACCGGCAATGATTATCTTCTTTCATTTACACAAATCATATGATTTCTGTCATCCTATGCAATAAGTCCCTAAGGCATGGTGGACAACATAATTTTGGTGCAAAAGAAAGAGACATCTTTGTGAAGTAGAGGGAATAGATAGTATCAGGACTGAGATAAGGAAATGACCACATTTCAAGTTGGCCCTAAAGTCCTTGGCAGCTAAAGCAAAAAAGGAAGGAGTCTGTTGGATTCCATATCTCAAATTTCTGGCAGGAGAAGATATGCAAATCTATCTGCAAAGCCATATTTCCCCCCCTGGAAATAAGCCCAAGCAGAAACATGTCACATGGGTCCTTGAGCAAGGCATAGAACATCAGTATCAACTACAGATTTTTCTTTAAAAAAGCACAGTCATGCTGTTTAAATGGATAATTCTTGTATTTATTCTCACTAAAGACTGAAAGATAGATATTGAATTGTGTCCCAGGGCTGAGTTTGGTTAATCCCTCTACTTCAGGAAAGCTACACAGTGCAGTGATAAAGAGAATAGAATCGGCAAGATAAGACTTTATATCCTCACTTTTTTACTTACCAGCTCTGCAAACCCTCAGTTATCCTATATGAAAAGTGTGATACCAATTCCCCTTTCCTAGGCTGATATAAAGATTACATAAGACAATGCATTTGTCTTAGGTCAGAACCATCAGAAAATAGACTCAGAGGCAGGCACAGGCATTCAGGACGTTTTGCGGTACATATTCTTCTAAGAGGATGAGCGAAGTGGGATTGGGCAAAGGGAAAGGTCAAACTGACATACAGCAAAGCCCTCAGCTAATCCCATGGGGAGTCTGGTGCTGGGATGGTCCTTCAGTGATGTTCCAAATCAAGACCAAGATGTCAGGAGTTTATGTCCCCACATTGGCCAGTCATAGGTGTGAGCTATCCCTGGAGAGGGGTCATAATCTTGCCTGAAGTGGTCCCTTTCAATGGAAGGCGTTTCTCAAAAAGGGACTCAGCTGAGAGTGGCCAACCATCCACATTTCTGGGAGCTGGGGAATAAGTGCCTATGTGCTGCCTGGAAACCTGAGTGCATCATCACAATGTCCACTACAAGCACTGTGAAATCTCAAGAAATAGGAGCTATTTTGATCATTATTTTTAATTCTCATGAACTTAGAAGCTCTAAATGCAATACCAGTAAACAGATTTCTCTCAACTATGAGAAATATGAGTCTCCTTGGAAGAGACTGGCTTGAAAGCAGGTATGATAAATGGAAAGTTTGTGTCCTCCCAAATTCCTGCCTTGAAATCTAATTCCCAATGTGGTGATATGTGGAGGTGGAGCCTTTGGGAGGTGATTACATGCGTGGAGCCCCTTAATGGGATTAGTGCCCTTATCAAAGAGACTCAGAGAGTTCCCTCACTCCTTCCACCATGTGAGGATGCAGTGAGAAGTGGCCATCTGTGAATAAGGAAATGGACCCTTACCAAACACCTAATATTTTAGCACCTTGATCTTGGAATCTGCAGCCTCCAGAACTTTGAGAAATAAATTTCTGTTGTTCATAAACCAACTGCTACAGTAGGCTGAACAAACTAAGACAGCAGTTTATCCTTAATGTCTTTAAAAAGATATTATGCAGAGTTATACAGATGGTTTAATGGCAGAAGGGAGTTAATATCCTTTGAATACCCTCTGTTCATTCATGGCATGAATGTGATATGAATTCTGCTCACTTAATCCTTAAAATGGCCTTGCAGGATAGGTATTTCCTCCAATTTAACACAAGGTTCAGAGAGAAACTGACCTAGTTAAATTTGTACAACCAGTAAGTGGCCAAAGCAGAATTTAAACCAAGGTTTTTTTTTCAGCCTTCGAAGCTGGAACATTGGCATTTTTTCAAGCTATCTTGAAGCTCAGGGGTTTTGGTCAGGTTGCTTTCTATGGTCCTTTCTCTGTCTTAGTGCATATCATGTAGAGTTGGAGGGCTTTTGCTTTCTCTAATAGACTGTGATTTCCTACAGAGAAGAGGTCATGACTCATTAGTCCTTATCAATCCAACTCTCAGTAAAATGCCTGGCACATACTAGGAATTTAGTGAATGTCAAGTGCATTAATGAAATCAGAGTTCCATGCTTGACTAGAGAGAAATTCAATTCACTTCATCATGGAATTGTGGAGCAGAAATGCCTCCATATTGACCCCACAGTTTAATTTTTTTTCCATCCTGTGAGAGCCAGAATATAAGACTAGCCCTTCAGAATCTCCCTAGCTCCAAATTAAACTTCGAACATCACTATCATGGCTCCTGAGCTCTGGTTCACCCAATGGGCTCATGACGTGTATTGCAAAAGTAGAGAGACAGGTAAAGAAAGTCAGTGAGAAGGGTCAAGGATGTGTGGAATGGAGGTGCCATATCAGAGCCTGAAAAGAAGTAACTTTGTGCCTAATGTAATGTTGTCATTTGTGCAATGTCAATTAAACTCCTTCCTGTGTAAGAAATAGACATAGAGACTGAGAAATGGGCTGAATCCACGGAGAAAATTATGGATAAAATAAGGTAGACCAAATATCTGTCCAGATATCTTTAATACAATGTAGGGTGTGGTAAGAATTGCCTGAAAAATATAGGCATCATCTGGATATAAGGAAGAGGAAAAAGGAGGCTCAAAGAGGAAAATTGAAGAGTTGGCCTTCAAGCTACACCTTGAAGGATGCAAAGGAGACCATGGCATAATGAACTGTTTCCTCCAGAGTAAGTGGCCACCTATGCAGCATTTACCCCTTAAAGCTAGACTCCAGAACTGGCCTGTACTACTCTTAATCTCTTTATTACTTGCAAGGCATACCACTCAAGTAGCACCTATATGTACTTTGGTAGAGTGCCATTCATTCACTCAGATATGGCTATGTGCCAAGCCTCACAGCAGGCTTTGGTTGAATAAAATATGGTGTCTGCCTACTGATAACTTATAGCCCAGGAAGGAAGATTAGATATGAAAAATCTAAGGCAAAGCATGACTATCTGCTTCCCTCCCCCAGCCCCTTGCTTCCCTTACTTATTTGCCCACCTAGACTGTGCATCTCTTGTGCATTTAACTCTACAATCACTGCCATGCTTAGTGTGTAGCCAAGGTTCAGTGTGGGCATGTGAGAGAGAAAGCAAGCACTAAGTTTAAGGAATGTCAAGCAGAGCTCTCTGAATAAATTCCATTTATCTGGGAATACAAACTACACGGAAAAGGAATGAAATGCACGATTCCATGTGTCTCATGCTTTTCTAGTTTTTCTTTGGATCCTTGTTTTATTTTTTGGCTTTAGATTAGAAGTGTCCTCCCCCTTTACTGACTGTTCTGAGTTCCTCTCTATACTCATATAGATCTCCCCAGAGAGCAATGACTCTGAAATAAATCTCTGCCAAAATCTCAACTTCAAAATGTCATGTTTCCTTATTTTAAAATATATATATATGTAATTTTTTTTCTCCCACTGACTTGTGGGAATATACATCATCTAATTAGCCAAATGGATTTTCAGTTCAGCGCAATCATTTCGTTATCTAGCATCTGAAGCCCAGCGTTGCTCAGGGGACTGCACGGGCACGGAGGTCCTCATTAACTCTGATCTTCAATTACATTGATTATAAGCCCGCTTCTGTAATTGTGCAGCATAGATCGGGGGTGAGCTGGGGAGCTCAGGCCACTCTGTAGCACACTTTGAAAAGCCAGAGGCACATCAGCCCCCAAAGAAACAGAAGGCTACAGATGAGAACTGAAAATACTGAGGAAGGAGGTATCACCAGACAAAATTGCCTGAAGAGCCAGACAGCAGCTGCAAATGCCTTTCATTACACCTCACATCATGAGACAGACCTTTGAGAACCACGGATCGGAGATTTCAAAAGAAGGCTCTGGCCACAGTGGCAAATGGTGAGCAGAGTAATGAAAGACTGTGTGGCTAAAAGATGGTCTTTGCAAATGAAGCATAGGGACTGTTTAGCCAAAAGTTTTCATTTTTATTTTCCCTTTTTCTTTGGGTAAAAATAAAGATTTCCTTCCTTCTGTTACATCATGTATACCACAGGTCCTAGCTGTCTTGGACCTGGGAGAAACGTCTTCCTGGGAACACGATGAAAAGCAAACTGTGTGATAAAGCAGGAATGAAGACCATATCTACTACCAGCCTGACAGACCCAAAAAGAATGTATCACTTTTACCCTTCTCCTGGGTCCACAGAGCCCCAAGTCAGGCTTGAATAAATACATTCTGCCACCTACTATTAACAGAAAATTATTTAAGGAGTGGGTGGTCGAACTGCAAAAATGGGGTTAAACACAAGCTTGAGGATTTCTGAGTATGAGCAGAGGCAACCTGGATAGCAGGGAATAAACAGTCTCTGAGAGCAGCCACCCCATGAACCTCCAAGGAGTTTTTATTGTGGGGGATCATTATTGTGGGGGTGGTTCTCATACAAGGATCTTCCAGAGTCCTCAGCCAGTCATCTCTGTCTTCACCCCCTGATCTTCCCCTCCCACCTCTCTTTCCTCTGCCATCTTCTTTCCTTTTGCCTTGGATCAACCCCAGCCTATTTCTCTGTATGGTTCCTACCATTATGGGTTGGACTGTGCTCTGCCCCAAATTCATATGCTGCAGTCCTAACCTCTAGTATCTCAGAATGTGACCATCCTTGAAGACAGAGTCTTCAAAGGGATGATTCAAGTTAAATGAAGTCATTGACATGGATCCTGTTTCAATATGACTGATGTCCTTATAAGAAGAGAATTTTGGGGCACAGGTACACATAGAGGAATAACATCTGAGGACACAGTAAGAGGACAGCCATCTACAAGACAAGGGGAGAGGTCCCAGAAGAAACCAGGACTGCTAACACCATGTTCTCAAACTTCTAATCTCCAGAAATATAAGAAAATAAATTTCTGTTGGTAAAGCAACTCAGGCTGTGAAACTTTTTAATGCAAGCCCTAGCAAATTACCTCTGTCTTATTTCTTTTTGTTGGCTTGGTTGGTTTTTTTAAAAAAATTATTATTATACTTTAAGTTCTGGGGTACATGTGCAGATCTTGCAGGATTGTTACATAGGTATACACATGCCATGGTGGTTTACTGCATCCATCCCCCTATCACCTACATTAGGTATTTCTCCTAATGGTATGCCTCCCCAACCTCCCTACCCCATGATATCACTCCCCTAGCCCCCCCAATAGACCCCAGTGTGTGATATTCCCCTCCCTGTGTCCATGTGTTCTTATTGTTCAACACCGACTTATGAGTGAGAACAGAACATGTGGTATTTGGTTTTCTGTTCTTGTGTCAGTTTGCTGAGAATGGTGGTTTCCAGATTCATCCCCATCCCTGAAAAGGACATGAACTCATCCTTTTTATGGCTGCATAGTATTCCATGGGGTATATGCACCACATTTCCTTTATTCAGTCTATCCTTGATGGGCATTTGAGTTGGCTCCAAGTCTTTGCTATTGTAAAAGGTGCCACAATGAACATACCTGTGTATGTTACTTTATAATAGAACGATTTATAATCCTTTGAGTATATAACCAGTAATGGGATTGCTGGGTCAAATCGTATTTCTCTTTCAAGATCTTTGAGGAATCACCACACTGTCTTCCACAATGGTTACACTAATATATACTCCCACCAACAGTGTAAAAGCATTACTATTTCTCTACATTCTCTCCAGCATCTGTTATCCCCAAATTTTTTAATGCTCATCATTCTAGCTTGGTTGGTTTTTTGGGTTTGTTTTGAGGCAGCTCTAACTCTTTCACCCAGGCTAGAGTGTAGTGGTGTGATCATGACTCACTGCAGCCTCGACCTCCCTGGCTCAGGTGATCCTCCCACCTCAGCCTTCCGGGTTGCTGGGACTACAGAGATGCTACAGGACCACCACATCTGACTATTTTTTTGTGGTTTTCACAGAGACAGGGTTTCGACATGTTGCCCAAGTTGGTCTCAAACTCCTGGGTTCAAGCGAGCCTTGGTCTCTCAAAATGTTGGGATTACAGGAATGAGCCACTGCTCCTGGCCACCTCTGACTTATTTGACGACAAATATCTCAAGCTTGCCATTTGCTCCACTCAGTAACCTTTATTTTCTGCTTGGGATACCTATGAAACACTTCTCAGAAGAAAGCTTTCAAATGTATAAAACCAAATTCATAGGATAACAAATGTCACAAATAAGTGAAACACAGTTCCATCAGGTTCATGGAGCTCAGGATAAAAACCCAAGTCTGACTTAAGCTATTTTCATCCACTCCCCAGATACCAAATCTGGTGTCTGATCTGGTTCTAAACACTTCCAACATCACTGGATGGACAGAAAGATAATACCCATAAAGTGTGTGAATCAGATGGAAATGACAAAGTGAAGAAAGAAGCTAAGAAAATGCTGAGATGTACTAGTGGCTATTTTAAAGACAGTCAATCTCTTTCTTTTTGTTAATTTTACATAAAAATACTTCCTTTCATGCTCTGAAGAAGACTGCAACTTGGTTAAGATTGGGGTTTCCTGGAATCACACAACAGATTAGAATTTTATGGTGCTATTCTAGTTATGTATCTAATTTTACAGACTATCAGAAAACATTGAGTCTCTCTAGTCCAGAGTTTCTCAGCCTTTAATATTTTTATCAAGTGTTTTTATAAATTTTTCCCTAATCACCTCCCACCCATGAAATTTTAATACCAGAGATATATATCTGCTTATACACAGTATGTACTGTTTATATACTATACTTTTACTGTACATAGTGTAAAATATTCTCACCCCACTCCCAAGATCAATTTTTACCCCTTTGGGGATGTTATGTCCTTATTGAAAATGTAAGTTATAATCAGAAAAAATTCCTTTTGCAGAAATAAGGAAAGTGAGGGTCAAAGAAAGCGGGGGGGAGGGATATACCCGAGATCCCTCCTAGGATTAGTGGAATAGCCATAGCTAGAACATGGACTTTGTGACTCTCAACCACTTCCAGCCATGAGGGAAGTGGGAGTGAGAGAAGTCCCCTGACTCTCCCAGAGTCACAGGTGTCAGGGCCAGACCAGAATCCAAGTGCCGTGACTTCTAGCTCAGGGTCTGTGTCAGCATCTTGCACTGACAATCAAGAAAGGTCCCAGTAGTGGGGAATTGTCACTCGGCTAGAGCTCCTTCCTAGGAGTAGGAAATGCTAATCACTGTGAGAGGATCACTTCACAGAAGAAACATTGAGATCTTATCACTGCATATCCCAGAAAAACAAACAAACAAAACAAACAAACAAACAAAAAAACCCATTAACAATCCACTGGGATTTGGGGTATTCTAGGTTAAAAATATATATATATAGTTGTTTCCAAATAAAGCTATATCTAAATGCCCCTTCCTGTTTCCAAATAGACATCTTCCTGAAGTGCTGTGCCCAAATTTGCTACAGGCAAATGTGTGTCTATCGTTTTCTGTCTTCCCTACCTCAGAACTTGTGATCGAAGTCTGGCTGAAAACACATTGCCACAGAATTCTACAAGCCTTTATGTATCCACGCTCTTGCTTCAAAGTTGAGTTAGCGGTGTTTGAGTCTGTACAAAAAAGGTTTGAAGTTTTGACATTTCAAAAAAAGTATCTTTTCCCCTAAGAACACAACAGTTTGGTACCAAACCAGGCTACGGGAACAGAATAAAGTCATGACATGTTGTCTCATTCTTCTTCACCTTATTTAAATTTTTAAAGAAGAATTTTGGCTGAAGGTTGAAAGAAGCTATTTACTTTTAATTTATTTATTTATTTATTTATTTATTTATTTATTTATTTTGAACTCTTCTCGTTACTTCATTGGGAATTTAGGCATCAGATGCAATGTCAGTGTTCGGTTTCTTTTTAAATCAAGGTCTGTGCTTTTTGCATGCACATAGTTGATGACTGCTCCCCGAACCCAAAGGTCATTTAGCTCTGAATTTCCAATACTAAAAAATCTCTCTCCGTGTCAGCTGCTCAAGTAAGACGTGAACTTAGATGGGAACTTTGACAGGCGTCTAATGGAAACAGATTAAATCCTGGCCCAGCCACTGAGTTGCTGTATGATTCTAGAACAAATCACTTAGCCTTGGTAAGCCTCCTCCATTTCTTTTTCTGTACAATGTGAAAGCTTACTTCATAGAGCTGCTATGGCAATTAAATAAGATTCGTTTGGATTGCCTATGGATAGGACTGGCTAAGGCCTTCATGTTTTATTATTCTAGGGACAAAATGTCCATGACAGATCATGCATTCTATTTATAACTGTCTATTTGTCTATATATACAATATATATTGCTATGTATTTTGCATGTGTATATACAATTGATAATTGTGTCTCTGTATATGAGCATACACATTTGTACATACACATAAGCACAGATAATTCTACCAATAATGTGTGTTTTATGTAGATGGTGCCTCCTGACGTTGTGTAACACGGTGATCCTGCCTGAGACACAGCCAGATAATAGTTTCATTAAAAAAAAAATGCCTGTGCTCTCATCTACACAGGTTAGACTCATTTCTTCCAGGCTGACTTATCCTAGTAGCTTTTTTCCTGATTGTCACAATATCCTGGGATGATCTGTGTAGGGTAGGAATGAGAGATCCTACTTGAAGACATGTTGCAAGAGCGAGGAACTGTTGTAGGGGTCCTAGAAGTATGCCCGGCATATATATTAGGTGCAATACATTTGGAATGGAAATTTGTGGCTAAGACATATATGGCTGAATAAATTAACAAATGAATGAGTGTACCTTATGGCCTGCAGGACCCACCAACTTCATATGCTCCCTGCAGCCCTATTCCCACTTCTTAGAGCCCACCCTTTTTTTTATGAGATGCACTTCCTTCTGCCTTTCCCAGGAAATCTGCAGAAACATCAGGAGCTGTTTGTCAAAGACAGCTCACAACCCTGAGCACTAAGAATAACCATATTAGCAATTCCTCCCCAAATCTGTTTCATTACTACACTGTGGGGTGGATGCCAGCTGACCAAATTAGGCATAGGCACTGGCCTGCTTTGTGTTTCTTGTGTCAGTGTGTGTGTGTGTTTGCAAGTGTTCCTTTTTCCCTAGATCCCTTGCTTTCTACTCTCTTCTCTTTTGTCTGGAAATGACTTCACTGGAAATAGCATAGGCCTTGAGGTGGGCACACCTGGATTCAAAAGGTGCCCTGACGATTCATCATTTGAGTGACCCTGGGAAATACTCGCTGTTTCTTTTCTCTGCTTCCTCAACTAAAAGAGCGTGAATAGCACTTACCTTGCAACATCTGCAAGGTAAATGTAACTCTGTGTATGTGCCTCACTCATTGAATGCACATAGAAAATGGGATTTTTTTTTTTTTTTTTACTGCTGCCATTGCTTTGAAATACTACTAGAGGGTAGGTGTTACTTCTATTCCCATTTTACAGACAAGGAAATTGGAGCTAAAAGAGGTTAAATGTACAGTCGTAAATTGCACAGCTAGGAAACTGATGATTCAAAATTAGAATGCAGGCTACCTGACTGACTCCAGAGCTCTGTGAGCACATGGCTGCCTCACACTCTGCTTGCTCCAAGGAAAACCTATCCACATCACTAAGATTTTTGTTTGTTCTGTTTTTTTCTTTGTTGCTTCTGTCAACATACATCTCTGATTATTTCTCTAAATACTGAACTTCTCATGGTGGTAGCTGAAACATAAATCATGCCATGTTGAAAGAGAGAGAGAGAGAAAAAAAAAGAAGTCAGCGAGAAGGTGACATAACATTGTAATTCAATACTTAATATCTCCAAAGACATGTAATACATCGTCATGACATTTTCAGGAGATATTTTCTGGAAACTGGACAATAATTCAAATTAATGCTGAGCCTAAATCTAATTGTTTTATGATGCTACAAAGGACTACATGGGGCAAAGCATCCAAAAATCAGCGGTTTCAACAGTCACGTTGATGGAACAAATTTTACTGTCTGGCACGGATGAGAACAGCTGCCTAAATATACAATATCGATACCTAGGGCAACATAATAACAGGAATCTGCATCTTAGCCACACTGTAGCCTTCTCAGCAACCAGGCTTTCACCAACCAAGCCCTGCTATGAATCCTGGGAAATGGAAGGAGAGAAAAAAAATGAGCTTTGTATTCAAGAGCCAAATGAAAGCCCTGGGGTTCAAGTAGGACACAAGGTGGCTGAGGTCCACATTTCTGGTATATGTCACATGAAAGATGAATTCCTGTCTTCTGTTCCTGGAAGAAGCTGGTGAAATGTAGTCTGAAGGAGCCAGTCTCTGGAGCCGCAGAGGACTGGTTGGAGCTCCAGCCTTGCCATTTACCACCTGATGGCCTTTATGCCCACGACTGGCCTATGTGAACCTTGGGGATCCTCTTCTGTAAAAATGGGACAATATCTAACATATACTCCTGTGTGTAATGGCACATTGAGATGTACATGGTTCATGTAGGAAGCATAATTGTTTTATGATGATACAAAGGACTACATGGGGCAAAGCATCCAAAAATCAGCAGTTAAGGTATAAGGTATTATCTCATATTTAAAATAAACAAACATAAATATAGCAATTCAGGGTGTGTGTGTGTCTGTGTGTCTATGTCTGTGTGTGTGTGTGTGTGTGTGTGTGTGTGTGTGTGTGTGTAGCAGAAATTCTAGGATATACATCAAAAGACTAATCAACCAGGAACACTAGGATTGGAAATATCCTAGGAATAGGAAAAACGGTATATTCAATATTTGTTTCATTTACGCATATATTACCTTTGTAATGAGACTACTGATGATGATACTATTACTAGTACTTCTATGATATTGAAAACAGCAATAACACCAACTTCAGAAGGCTTGGGAGGGAAGACAGGGTAGAATATATATAAAATTGTAGTAGTGAGTAAAACGCATAGAAAGTGACCAAAAATTGCTTTTTTTTTTTTGTCTCTAGCTAACTGCCAAGACTATGTTCTCCCTCTGTTGGAATAGGGTGAGACAGTGGGCCAAGATAGGCAGAAATTGACTAAATAATGCCATTTCTTCTTCCCACCCTTGCCTTTGTCCCCATATCTTGACATTTCCTCCTAACCACCCCTATCTTCCCAGATAATACTCATTCATCTTCCTTCCCTGGTCCCATCACCTGAAAGTAGCCTGTCCTTCTCCTGTCCTGAAGCCTGGTACATGCATCTCTCTTCTTAAATCAGTGTCACCACTGATGAATTTGAATTTAGCCCACACTTTCTGAGTGCTCAGCATGTAGCGGGGTTTAGGATATGCAGATGTCTTATCTACCTAGGGAGAGAGTGAGTTTTCTAAAGAAGAATCCATATCCAATTCATCTTTAAATAGGCATCTCTAGGCACAGCCTTTGGCCCTTAGTGAGTAATCAGTAAAGCATTTTGAATGAATGAATGGTGCTTTCAAGCAACTATTTGCAGAATATTGCCATAGATGCTATCAAATGGAAACAAAAGAGGCAAACCGCAGAGTTCCCTCCCCATACTCTCCAGTGGTGCCTCAGATCTTACCTGAGACTCACTAAAGGGCCTTGATAATATACAATTTTATTTTTGTTTAGCATTTAAGACACTGCATAACAACTTTACATCCAATAGCTCACTTGATCCTCATAGCAAGAGCTATTAGAGGTTCTGGAGTCAGGTCTGCTCCACAGCTGTGTGCCCTGGGGCAAAGGTCTTACCCTCTTTTGGACTCAGTAAGCTCATTTGAAAAATAAAACCAAAACAGTAACAGTAACTACCTGTAGGGTTACTGTCAGAAAGAAGTAAGTTAAAGAATAAAAAGTATTTATCAGAGTGGTTGGTATTCAATTATATTATACTCAGTGTACATGCATATATGTTCTAGGGAGCTACTTCATTACCACGTCACAGATGGAGAAGTTGAGGTCAGTAAAAGTGTCTTGCCTAAGTTACACACAATTATTTAACTACAAACCTGGAACTAGAATCCAGAAGACCATACTCAGGGCCCTGTACTTTGCCTTCTGAAACTTTATTTCTTAGCAGGCTGATAATTGTGTTTAACTTCTGAATGTATTTATTCATACTGTCAACAAATGTTTATTGAGCACCACTAATGTGCCAAGCCTGGTTGTAAAAGCTGGGAATCCAGCAGGAAATATAAAAGACACAGCACTTGGCCATATAGAGCATACAATGTTGGGGCGAAGATGAGCATTAAGCAAGTAAATGCACTAACACTTAGATTATTGCAAATATGAATGAGTGCTTTGTGGAAAGGAATAAGCTACTGTGAGCACCTCATGGGGGTGTGTGTGTGTGCGTGTGTGCGTGTGTGTGTGTGTGTGTATTTTATAGTGGAGAAGGGAGATAATCATATTAGTGAAATAATGTTCTCTACAAAGGTAACAAGATATGTGAAGTTCCTTTTTATTTCATTTTATTGTTTTTGAGACATGTCACCATCTGTTGCTCAGGCTGGGGTACAGTGGTGCAATCACATCTCACTGCAGACTTGAACTCCTGGGCTCAAGAAACTCTCCCACCTCAGCCTCCTTAGTAGCTGGGACTACAAGAACATGCAACAATGCCTGGCTAACTTTTACATTTTTTGTAGAGGTGGGATATTGCTATGTTGCCCAGGTTGGTCTTGAACACCTGAACTCAAGCAATCCTCCTGTCTTGGCTTCTCAAAGTGTTGGGATTATAAACATGAGCCACCAGCCTGGGCTTTTTTTTTAAATGTGAAGTTTCTGACATAGAAAATAGGTTGGGTTCTATTTTCAGTTGGAACCTACTGTCTAGCAAATGATGAGCTAAACTATGAGAAACACAGGACACCTGGAGTATAGCTATGCTTTTGCTTTCAAACATAATTGTCATTTCTGAGGTGTTAATATCTGGAAGGGCGCAGCTAAATAGCCAACCCATGGCTCGTGAATCTGGACGAAACCCCATGGGGCACTCTTGCAGTTCACACAACAGGAATGGGTATGTGCAGAGACCCTATAAAAGGCCAAACAAAGTTAATATCATTTCAATGTTCTAAAAAACTAGTCAATTGCTATTTTTTGTTGTTGCTAAATTCATTTAGATGATGAAGCCTTTCTATTTTTTATAGACAAAGAATCCAGGGTAGTGTTTAAGAGCAGAAATACAGAGCCAGGCAGCTGGTATTCACGTTCTGGCCATGCCACTAACTAACCAAATGATAATGATCCAGTTAAATGGGGCTTGGTTCCTCGCTATAAAAATGTGGATAACAATCTCATAGGAATGTGGAGGGTAATAGATGTAAATTAAATTTCCCTTGTTTCAAATTACTCACTTTTAATGTAAACGACGTAATATATGCAAAATCCTTAAAATGGCACCCGACACATAATAAATGCTGGATAAATGTTAGGTATTCTTATACTATTTCTACCTACATATATTTGATAGTTCTTCTCTGAAATAAAAGAAAATGTTGCCTTGTTCAAATATAGCTTTGCAAAAACAAACACAATAACCAAGACTCCTTCTTGAGCAACATATTAGCTTTAGATATAGCAGTGTAACCAAAAGCCCATTCTGTGACTCATTTCTACTTTCCTGATTGTCTGTTCCTGCTCTGGTCCTCAGCCAGGAGTCAGTCTTTAGCCACACCATGGTTATGTACACATCAGATTGTGTATGTGCATAAACAAGAACACACAGCTCCTGCTGTCTCTGAGGACTGCAAAGAAATGACATTAAAAGTGAGTGATTTGAAACAACTGAAATTTAATTAAAAACAAAATTAAAAGTTGTTCCAAGCCTGGCGCTTCAGCCAGCAAGACTCAGAGGAAATTAGTAAGTGCTGCTAATAGCTGGATCCAATTCACAAACCTCTATGAGGAGAGAGTCAGAGCAAAGAAGATGCATACCCTTTAGATGAAACAATTAAAGATCGCTTCTGAGAAATAATCATGCCCAGTATCCCAAGGCAAAAAAAAAAAAAATGCTGGTTTGTTTCTCTTTGACTTTCTCATTTCTATTAAAGGAAAGTTCCCTGAGATTCTTCTAATAGCTTCTTCAATGGCAACACACTGATTTTGAAATCTAGACTTAACACGGGAGGCGGGGGCAAATTTAAAAAATGGTTTTCATCCACTGCCCTGATATTTCACCTTGCCAATTTATCATCCTCTGAAACTTCAAATCCTCAAGGGGCTTAGTAAAATTGATTCTCCTCAAATAATGAAGACGACTGTCAGCTGGGAATTGGGGACTCAGCAGCAGGATGGTTAAATGTGTTGGCTGCAAGAGTGCTGTGGAGGATGGAATCAGGAAGGGCAGTGGGCAGTGGGCAGTGGGCAGTGGGCGGAGGGGCTGCGTCTGAGACAAATGCTCAGAAGCAAGTCCAAGAAGTCCATCTGTCCTGGGTTCTCAGGGTAGCATGGAGAGAGGTACAGGATAAACAGCAAAAACTATGACAAGAAACAAGAAGACACTGAAAAACAAAACAAAACAAAAAACAAACAAAAAAACCAAAATAAAATAAGAAAAAACAAGACAATAAAGAAGGGTGTGGGGTAGAGGAAGGGGGAGGAATGACCAGACCTGTGACATTGGAAGTCTCCATGAGCATTAACTGGCCAGGGGTGGAATGAATCAGCTTAGCCTAAATACACAAAATTGGAGCAGACAGTACATGTCCCTGAACCAAAGAACTGCCTTGCTCTATTTTCCTTGGTGTCATTGCCCATGGAAAGGAAAGAGAATGCCCATTCCATGGAAGAGCTTGCCTCTGCTCACTTCTACCACTCATCGCCCAGTCTGCTCCAACCACATTCACCTTGTTGCACCTTGTTCAAGTCACCCAAGTGGCTTTGACTGTGCTGTTCCCTCTGCCTGAAATACACTTGCCTCTCCCATACAACTTCACATGTTCCTTTAAATACTACTTTCTCAGAGAGATCTTCCCTGACCACCATATCTCAGCCTTCCATTCCAAATCTCCTTTATTTTAATTATTTCACACCATTTTAATTATCCTCACAGCCACTCTCACACGTTGCCAAAGCTTACTTTGTTGTTTTGCTAATTTGCTTTGGTGTCCACCTCCTGCCGAGAATGAAAGCATCCTGCAGGCAGGAGCTGTGTCTGTCTTTTCCAGCACAGCATCTCTACTGCTCTATGACACAAGAAACAGGAAATAGGAAATAAATATTTGTTCAATGAGTGAATAAATTCTGTAAAGATTAGAAAAGGTATTATAGGTAAAATACTTAGCATACTGCCTGGCACATGATGAATTCTAGCTGTTATTTTCATAAGGATCTATATTATGTTGATTTGCATTCTAGTGGTGAGGTTGTTTCTGGAAGGAGAGAAGGATGGGGACTGAAATAGGACTGGAGGACTCTAGGTGCCAACTTGCTGTCCTCACACTGTGTTTGGAACATGCAATATGCCATAAGTATGCACCTGTTGCCTAGATGGATCTTACTGAGGGTGTGAGGTTGGGGAGGGGATGGGACTGGGTGCTGCGGAGGGCTGATGCTGCAAGTTGATTGGGGAGAAGGGAGAAGCTGAGGCCAATTTCCTTTTGCACAAACCAATCTCATTCCATCCTCAAACCAGTTCTTCGAAGTGGACAATGAATCTGTCCAAGCCCAACTTACCCTTTGATGCTCAACTCAGTTACTACATTCTCTAAGGATCTTTTGATGTCTACCTCAGTGAGAATTACCTTCTCTATCTTCCGTCGCATTCCTGATGTAGCTTTGTGAGAATGCAGCTTATGCTTACTGGGCTCAATACTCGTTTTGAAGAGTCTACCTCATTGTCAAATCTTGTGACCTAATTTCGGGCTTCAAAATAAAATTGCAACCAATAATTCAATAACAGGAATCATAATTAAAGTAATGGTATTAAATTTCTCAGAATTGTTTTTTGAGTTATTTTTAAAAGTATCTTGAATAGGGAACAGATCTAAATATACTGAGCTCCCATTCTATCTTGAATATTGTGACAAAAGGGGGTGGTTATAAAAGTGGAAGACTCCCTGCCCAAAAGTAGCGTATGGTTCAATTGAGAATTAACAAGATAGACCGTTATAACAGAACATAATCGGTGTTGTGATGAAGACAAAATAGGAAGCTTTGGGAGCACAGAGCAGGGATGCTTGCCTCCCCTGCAAAGTCAGAGAATGCTTCCTACAAACGGTCACACCTGAGCTGAGTTCAGTAGCAGGAAGCTAAATGGAGTAGAGGGGTGATATGGTTTGACCGTGTCCTCACCCAAATCTCATCTTGAATTGTAGCGCCTATAATTCCCATATGTTGTGGGAGGGAGCTGGTGGGAGATAATTGAATTATGGGGGCAGTTTCTCCCATATTGTTCTCATGGAAGTAAGGCTCACAAGATCCCATGATTTTATAAACGGGAAACCCCTATCGTTTAGTTCTCACTCTTTCTTTCCTGCCATCTTGTAAGATGTGACTTGCTCCTCTGTGCCTTCTGCCACGAGTGTGAGGCCTCCCCAGCCAAGTGGAACTGTGAGTCAATTAAACCTCTTTCCTCTAGAATTACCCAGTCTCGGGTATATCTTTATTAGCAGCATGAGAACAGACTAATACCAGGGGTAAAGGGATTTAGACAAAATGAAAGATATGCTGCAAAGGAATAAAAAGGAGTCTGGGCCTTCAGGAAATAGCTATTTCATTTGGCCTGAGGGTGAGATGCCGAAGGAGAGAATGGGCTAAGATACGGCGGAAAATAGTTTCTGGCTCTAACATTCCGCACTGTAGAAAACTGCCAAGCTAGCTACGTGGCAATACGCACACAATGTGCCCTCACCTCTGTACCCATGCTCTCCCTTTTGGGGTGGCAGAAACTGCCATTTTTAATTGATTTCACATTTTAAGTGTCATACCAGCTCCCATCACCGAGCCTCTGTATCTTTTTTCAGGCCTCTGCTTCCATTTAAAGTCCTCTGCCCAGCACATTAATGCTTCATTTGAGTCTTTGCAGGGAATGGCTGGTCCTGGAAACTTCAGGTCATGTTAACCCTCATGTGGGTGACACAGACTGATCACTCTCTCATCCTCCACCCAGGTTCAAATACTGTGGTGAGAAGTCACCTGAGATATTACTCCAATGATTCAAACCTTCAGGGGAGCAGCTTTCAGAGATCTGGCAAATTAATTTTGCTCGCAGGACACAGTGACATCTCTTATTAATAATTTTTATCCAGGCAGCATTTGTAAAGGTTCTAATATTGTGTGTTCTTCAAAGTTGCCGGCATATTCTTCCTTTTTTAAATCGGAAAATGTAGCCAAGAGGTACACATCTGATCCTTGGTCTCCCATTGGGATGCTGGTGCTTCAGCAGAATTTTAACAATCCCTAGTTTTTGAGTGTGATTACCAGACCCTTGCAATGAACAACCATTTAGTTCTCGCAATAACAGTCTAATTTCTGGTGTATTAGCATCTCTATTTTTCAGAAGATGAAGCTTGAGTTAGGATTTGAACCCGGGTATACTCTGGCATTTGTGTTGAAGCTCATAACTATCACACCTCATAGCTTTACAAAAAAAGGGGATTATTCTTTCAGGCTTCCTCAACTCAGTTGGGCTTCTTATGTTAATTGATATCTGGGGTCATCAAACCTTCCGGGATCCCAGGCGCCAGATGCCACATCATCTTTGACTCTTCCTCTTCCTTGGTCTCTACTTGCAGTTAGTTGCTGTATTTCCTTGTTCTAGCTCTACAGGAACTCTTTTGTTTTTATTTTCACATTTAATGCCCCTGTTCAGGCCTGATGTTATGAACTCAGTAAGGCAGCCCCTATCAGAGTTCCTTGTCTCTAGCTTTGACAACCTCAGATTCACCTTTTACATTGTGATCAGTCATTCAATAAATCACTATTGAACACTGATTGTGTACTGGAGATTACAAAGGAACAAGAAAGCTACATCTCAGCCATTACGGGTCTTATAGTAGCTTTGGAAGGGGCTATTGTTTTCCAAGTGTTGAATATGTGTCAAGCAATATCACTCTTTAAGGTGGTTTACTGTGACTTTCCCCATTTTACAGATGCACAAACAGAGGCTTAGAGAAGTTAAATAACTAGCTCAAGGCTACATAGCTACAAAATATCAGAGCCAGGTATCAAACTCAGGTAGTGAGATTCTACAGCCCAGACTCGTAACCAAATTAGACATTGAAGAAATAATTGCAAATGCACTGAATGCAAAAAGAAGTAGCTCAGGACTCGACTTAGACTGAAAAGATGGTGATGGTGATTCCAACAAAAATGAACATTACCAAGTACTTTAGAAATACAATCTTGTTTAATTCTCACAACCCTACAGATTAAGAAATAATCCAGAAGGGTTAAGTAACATTGGTAACATCTATTGTCTATTATTTCATAGAGCTAGCATTTGAACCCAGGTGTGTCTGACTCCACAGCCTGAACTCTGAATTAACAAGTTGCCTTGTTAATTTGTAAAAGCAACCGTGACCTTTACACTTCTTTGATTAAAATCCTTCAGTGCTTCCATGACTCCCAACCTACCTCCAAGATAAAAATCCCAACTGCTCTTCCTGGCTACCCCCCCCATTAGATCCATTCATGCCCCCACAGATCCCCAGCCTTGCTGAATGCTACCTGCTCCTGCCACACCTTTGCTCATGATGTTCTTTACCTGGAAGATTGCCCTTCTTGTCCTCCTTCTCTCTTCCCTCTTCCAACAGAAATGCACACTCTCACTCCCAATCCCTGCCCATCCAGTTTCCTCAAATGGGAACAGACTCTAGCAAAATCCTCTTGCTTCCTGGAGCTTTACCCAGATCTGTCCAGTGGAAACGACTCCAAGCTTCCCTCGCAACCTGGCTGACTCTTGTCTATATACCCTGATGGTTCAGATTTTCATCTACCTTCCATAGTAGCCTTTTGCTTTAAAGTTATCCTGTCATTTTAAATGACACATATGATCCCTATGAGGGTGTGATTAGCGTTTTCTACCCATCTATTTTTGGCTATTTTTATGCCACTCTCTATTTCACCCTCACCACCACCCTGTGAAGTAGGGGCTTATAGCTTCACTTTCATAGATGGTAAAATTGGTGGTTCTGAGAAGTACAGTGACTCGTCCAAGATCCATAATTAGTAAGAGGAGGAGCATAGATTTAAACCTGAGGATTTAAGATTCCAAATTTCATGTTCTTTCCCCCACCTCACCCACCTTTAATGCTGACTGTGCCTGAGTTTGTTCCAGAATCTAAGTCCTGGCCCTGAGAAGGCACTCAGTAAATGTCAGCTGAAAGTCTGAATGTATGAACTCACCTATAAAATTTAAATGAGAAACAGAGTTAAAGACAGGGAGGGAATAAACAGAAGGTTCAGGGATGGTCCAGGCCCCAGGGGTGACTCCAGCTGATGGTGAGATGCCCCAGCCATTAGCTGAGGCTCAGAAAGTTGCCAAGAGCTTCTGGAAAACCCAAGGCTGAGAAGCTGCAGATATATTTGGCTTACATAATTCAGAGGAACATGCTGGGGAGAAAAGCCAAATAGCAAGGCTTTGCTGGGTACCAGGGCTGGTGAAGGGGGAGTGGAGATGCACAGGTTTTAATTATTCCTCCCATCTTATCTTTTCCCATGTGAATATAAATGCATTCTTCCCCTCCCAAACTCCTGCTGGCATCAGAGATGTTCAAGGTCTTTCTGCAGCTGGGGCTGAGAGGGGAAGCTGGGGAGAGGCAGGTGTCTTTCCCACCATGGCCCAGGCTTCCCACCACTTTATTTTTCATCCAGGCAGCCTTGGGAGCCTGAAGTCCCTCCGCAAGCTTGACTGTGATCCTTCTAAGCTTTCTTCAAATGGCAACTTGTGGGCTATGGAAAGTTTGCTCATCTGTCTCTGCTCCCAACCTCCTTTGTTCAAGGGCTGCCTGACAGCAGCTTGGCCCAAACCAGTCTGAAGAAAGAGTACTGAGGACACTAATGTGATGGCTGCGTGAGGACTTGGAAGGTCATCGTCTATCATGAGATAAGTAAAGGGGGACTTTGAACCCCTGTATTTCTCCCTCTCCTTTAAGATATTGGGGCAGGGAAAAATCTTAAGTATCATCTTGTTCCCTCCCATATTTTATAATGAAGAAACTGAGGTCTGAAGAAGTAGAGATTTTTCCAAGTTGGGGTGAATTCACAGGGGAGTCAGAGGATGATCACAGTCATCAGCTTCTCTATCACATTCTGTGGATGTTGATTTAAAGTAATTCTGTTCAGCCTCTTCCCACCTGTGTAACACTAAGGTGGTCATATAACCTCGTTAGGTGTACATGACCTTTAAATTTTTAGGTATCCCTTAAATTTAAAATGAAGATAATAACTGAATCTACTTTATGAGGTAATAGAATGAAATAAGGTAATACCTTGTAAAGTACTTAGCATAGGACCTGGCACTTAGCAACTGTTCTGTAAACATTCCTAATCATTACCAGTGTTATTGCAACCACTGGGAGGTTTGGAAAACAGGATCTATATGAATGCACTGGCACATGTCCATGCACTTCCCTAGGAAGCTTGCCATCACCCACTGCCCTTCTCCAGATAAGTGTCAATGGCTCTAAAATATAGCTCAGGTAGCACCTCCTTGAGACACCTTCTTCGCATCTCCAGCTTGGGATACTTCTCTGCTCCACATCAGTGTCTCCACAGCATCTAGGACAGCCCCATTATGAATCATTCACAATGAGTTTCTTCTTTTATTGACTTGGCATGTTCCACCACCACTAAGCTGGAGAAGGCCAGAGGTGGTGTTTTATTTGTCTCTGCACCCTAGTATCTAAGCATGCCACAGAGAATACAGTATGAAATGTCTGTTGACCATAGGAGGGAAAAAAAGAAAAAATGGAGGGGAGGAGGAAGGAAGAAAGGGAAAAAGCAGACACTATATAAAAGAGTGGTGGTATCAATGCATTTTAACTATCTAGCTTCCTTCTTCTAGCCAAGGGAAGCTGACCTCCCTAGTTTTGTACCTTTTCCTTATCTAGCCTTAACCTGCTAAGATCCTATTCCAGCCCTGAGGTTGTCTTTATACCTACTAAAGCTGTAAACAAACAGTGAGGCAAAGACACAACATTCTCATAATCATACCTACCCTCTCAGATGGCAAGATGCTTTTAATTTAATCACCCCACAAACACTCTTTGAAGAAGGGGGTAGTAGCATGTTTTTAGATGAATAAAGAAACTGGCCAGAAAGCAGACGAACTGGTCTGAAATCCACATCTCTTGGGACACAGGTCAATGCACTTAATGTCTTCACCATATTACTTTCTTTCTCTGGTAGACTGCTCCACAGCCTCAATTCTACACTATTTTGCAAACCTCAAGCCAATAATAATGGAACAACTAACTCTACAGTCTTGAACTCAATCTCATCAAAGCTCTCACCAAGCATTCTCTCTTTCCATTCTAAAAGTCAAAGTGGGCTCCTGTTCACAACAACAGAACGGAATTATTAATGAGAGCAAATTGAGTTTGCCTACTCCTTGCAACAACCCTCTGCCCCAGTTCCTGGGAACACATTTTTGGACTCAATCTGCTATCAAAACACAGAAATTAGTCTCCAATTTTGGACGTCAAACTCAGTTATCTTTTTTGTTATGAAGGGAAATTAGTAACAATTCATTCTGGTTGGAAGCCAAGCTAATATCTTAGCATGGAGTGTCATTAAAAATCACAGTCCCACTGGCTGCTGTGGTATCTTTAAAAGCTTGAACATATTCAGCTGCTTAGAATGGTTTTTCTGGGTTTGTTCTTCCCCAAGCCGCTTGTCACTTTAACCTCAGGATCAGTTACTATTTAAGGCAGAAAATGGCTTGAAGCATCTTTTTTTTTTCTTCCATGGTTTTGTGGATTTAGACTTTCCTAATGAAGAGATTTGGAAAAAAAAAAAAAGAATTTTACTCTAAGGGGTATCCACAGCTCCCAGCCATTGCTAAACAAGTTGGCTACTAAATAGAAGAAAAAGAAGAGGAAAAAAAGTTTTCACAGTTTATAATTGTATTACCGATTTCATTACAGATCTCATTTTAATTCTGACTAAAATCTTGCCTTGCCTTCTCCCTGTACTCTCTCACGTATAGTTATTAAGTCTAGGTTGGAGTTCAAGCTATTCTTCCTGATTTCAGCATATTAATATGGTTTATTGGTATTTCATTGCCACCTCCCCTATGGGGGTTCTGAATCTCAGCTCAATTTATATTTCCCTTCTTTCTAGGCTCCAGCATGAAGCTTGTTTCATTTTGGTGTTGAGAAGGGGTGTGTGAATTTGATTGGAGTTTATTTTGGGGGATGGGAGCAACATCCTTGGGGAGTGAAGTCAATCACAGAAGAAGAGGCAGCCTCAGACCTCTGCACTGTCATTCTTTAGAGTGTATCTTCCCAGATCATCTGGGTCCACCTGTCAGTCCTCCCTTACTTCATTTTTTACAGACACAATGTCTTATATGCCTACAGAACCTCTATTAGGCATCACAATAAGTCAGAACATGAACAAGCTGTGGTCCTTGACCTTGAAAAAATTCAAGTCTAATCCCTGAAATAACTTAAAAAAAAAAAAAAAAAAAAAAAAAACTTAGTGAAAGCTTTTTAGGAGCATCAAGTACGTTTTGAACCCTGTCCAAGGTTCTGAATACAATGTGCAAAACAAATATAATCTCTATCCTTATGAAACTTGAAACCTAGTGGGAGAGAACACTAACTAGATAAATATACAATTATACATTGAAATAAGTGTAATAAGGAAAAAAGGCAGGATTCAAGGAGAATGATTAGTAAAGGAGCTAACAGAGGCTGGGAAGTAAATAAGGAAAGTCCATTACCATAGGGTAAATGAGAGAAGCTGGAGATGAGGGAAGAAGTTTTCAGGCAAAGAAAACAACATGTGCAAAGGCCCTGAGGCAGGAGGCAACAGAGAAATCTAAGGAGCCGATACAGGGAGAGGTAGTGTGAGGTAAGACAGAAAAGGCAGGCAAGGGCCTGACCCTGCAAGGCTGCAAAGACCATGATAAGAACTTCAGTCTTCAAAACAAGTAGAAAAGAAGACAATAAACAGTTTTACAGAAAGTATGGCATGTATACAATACATGTATGCAAGGTATTGATATTTTTAATTGTAAAAGATTGCTGTGTTTGCACTATTGAGAAAAGATAGTAGAGAGGCTAGATTTAAAGCAGAAGGTCAGTTTGTAGGACTGTGGCAGTTGTCTCCATGACACATATGTAACAGTAACAGTCACAGGAGTTAGACTGAAGTCTTTAGAAAGGCATATATAGTTCTAGGTAATGTATATGAAAGGAGAGGATTTTTGTCTCTGGGGACTCATTGAAGAAGGCTTGCTAGAGGAGGGAGAAAAATAAGTTATGCCATAGACATAGGTGAGATTGCCATATATGGAAATATATGATGAAGAGGAATGCATAAGCAAAGGCATATAGAGAGGCAGGTACCAGATAAGATAGTCTATTTGTCTAAACAGCATCAAGGCTGTGCAAATGAGTTAAGGAAGAAAAAGACAGAAGCCATATTGTATACAACTTCCATCCATGAGCATGTTCCACAGTATTAAAAGACCTGCAGTCAACACCGAGCATTTTAAAACAAAGCCTGGAATGATTTCAGAGAGCAGAATTTCCAAGGAACTATTCTTTTTAAATAAATTGCTTGGCAGTTTGTGGCTAGGGATCCACTTTCAATGTGGTACAATTTTCCCTTCTAAGAATTGAAAATACTCTTTATATGTATTAAAATCACTGCAAACTAGTTCTGAAGTCAATTTTGGACCTCATTCTTCTCTAACAGCATGAAACCATGCATTAGCTCACTCTTTTGGGATGGGAGACATCAAATAGGGAAAAAAGCAAATAAATGTAGGCACACATTATTGTACACAATTTTATGCTCAAAACCAGATACATGTGTGGCATATTAGTGAACTATGCCATCCCAATATGTGGGCATTTATACTTGATGATTTCATGGGCTAAGAAGGAATACTCAGAGCCCAAATACCTCAGTCATAGGGAACAGAAAAGACTTGGCTATCAACTTAATTCAACCTAAAAGATGATGTTAACCATTTAAATTGACTTGAATAAAAAGACATTTTAGCATAGGTATTTTAATGTAACAATCATATCAATACATAAAATTTTGTGTGTGTGTGTGTGTGTGTGTGAGAGAGAGAGAGAGAGAGAGAGAGAGAGAGAGAGAGAGAGAGTTTAGCTAAGTAATGTATTCAAGAGATAGCAACATCCCTGATTTTCACCCATTTCTGAGCCTATGCAAAGCATTGGTAACACTCTGGGTGAAGTACTAAGGCATAAACAAACATATTCTAAAAGTTCTAAAAAATTAAGTGGTGTTAAAATTTACAGTCTAATAAGATGGCTCCAAAACAAAATATCGTGTATTCAAGCCAAACACATCTCTTCCCTTCTCTTCTACAGCTTCATGAAAATGTGATCATCTATTCACAGGAGATTTTCTATGATGGGGAACTCATTTTCTTGCAATGACCCCCTTCCAATATTAAGAAAGTATTATTACAACTTATAACATTTATATAATATATTGAGCCATTACTAGGTCTTAGGTACTGAGCTAAAAGCTTTATCAGTATTATTTCACTTATTCTTCACAATAACTTTATAAGATAAGTACTGCTATTATCCCCAATTTATAGATAATGTAACTGCAGCTTAAAATGTTTAAGTAACTAGCACAAGTCACACAGTCAACATCAGAGGAAGATGTTTCCAAACTAGGGTTCATCTTCTCCCATCCCTGACCACACTCATCACTCATATAGCTCTCTAGTTGTGCTTCCTTAAAACTTCCAGAACCAGCCTGCTCTCTTCAAAATAAATAAATCCTGGTCTCCTCTCTGGAATCTTAGAACATAGAAGACCCTTAGACCGGGGGCTCAGTAGACTTAGGTTTTCATACCATGTCATCTGTGTGTTAATCTTGTAAAAATCCCTAAGCCCCACTTTTCAAGTACGCAAATGAGGATACTAAATCTCAACTCTCAGTTTTGCTATGAGAACTGAATGAAGAATCCTATGTAAAGTGTTTTTTATGCTGCTCGATAGATAACAGGCATACTCAATAATAGTAAGTTCCCTTCCTGTCTAGGTTCCTTCAACTCTTGTTATTGAATGTCTTCCATCTTTTCCTTAAGAGGTCATTGGGTATCTACAGTGCTTTCTCAATATTTTAACTGCCAAATCCTCTCACTTGAATAACTTCCAATGTATAACAACTCTTGGAACAAAACAGAGAACTCTAGGGGGAATGTTACCTGTCTACGCTGGAGAGGAACCATCTTACCTACTTCACCTAAATAGCTTTTCCCTTTGAAAGCAGACTCTTCTATTGGCTGACCACATTGGGTGAATATATACCGACCTTCATTGGGAACCTCCGTAGATGCATAAACTAGGATCTCAGCTAAGATTGATTTAATATTAACCAATAATTATTTCTCAATAAAGCTAACTGCATGACAATTTTGATGAGGCCCAAACCTGTGTGATCAGGGTTAGTATATTATAAACCTTAAGAGTAGACCACTCACATTATATCTGATGCTATTGACAGTCACTGGAGTTATGCTATGAGGCAGCTCCATTAATAGGGCATTCATAAAGTCAAAGGTGGAGGAAACCAAAGACCATTATCAAGGATGCTTATAATGATTCCAAAAGGTCTGAAGGAGTGATCATTTATGTTAGATGGAAAAAAAGTAACACTTACAGAGATATTGGCATAGCTCTCAAAGCTTTCATAAGTGACCATCTAGAGAGTTCTTGCAAAGAATATTAATGTGTGGGCTCTACCCTCAGAGAATCTGACTCACTGGTTCTGGGAATTAACTCCCCAGAAGACCTAAATGCAGATGATTTATAGTCCACAGATGGATAAACAATGCTAGCTTAAGTCTGTTTAGATGCAAACATGTTCCATTTCTTCAGTGTGTGCTTGGGAGGGCAAAAAGCCACTGAAGGTTTTGAAGAAGCCCAGATAAAAGAAGGGGTAAGATTTGCCAAGAGTTTGGATGGGAACTGTGTCAG
Organism: Sapajus apella; assembly: GCF_009761245.1. NCBI lineage: Eukaryota > Metazoa > Chordata > Mammalia > Primates > Cebidae > Sapajus > Sapajus apella. The sequence continues at coordinate 2,320,066 of NW_022437016.1, forward strand.
AACTCTTGCCAGCTGAGCTCTGGACAACTGCTATGTCATAATGACCTTTTCTTTATAATGGACAGTAAGCATCGAGTATAACTATGCAGTAACACAAGGGCAGAATTCATTTTCTCCTGGAAGACAGGACCCATTACTCAGCCCCATCCAATGATCCAGCACCATGGACAGCTCAGTCTGTAAGGGTGACTGAGAGCTCTCTCTACTAAGAAAGGGCCAGCACCTTGGCAGCTTAGCACTCATGGGGGTGACTCAAAAAGGATGAAAGCTGCCCTGGCCTTGGTCCCTGGGAGACCTGATCTCAAATGGAGCTTCTTGTACTTGACATGGGCTGCCCTCATTCTGACAGGCCTCATTAAGACTTTGTTTTTATTGTTTTTTAAAACTTTTCCGGTCTTAATGGGCCGGTATTATGATGTGGGTGAATACATGCATGTAAAATATAACCGAATTGTGCACTTTCCATCTGTGTTTGTTACCATATTTAATTTAAGTTATAACACATTTATAAATATCAATACTAAGGGATGATACGGGTTCAAGAAAGTAGGCACTAGTATCACTTTCCCTCTTATTCCCTTATGTAATACCCTCTTATCTCCAGAAATCAGAGCTGGAAGCTCCACTAGTACAATTTTTAAAATCAATTTTCTAGATCCTTCTCTACTCCTACAGAAGACTGGATTCTACTCCCCTTCACATCCCAGTTTCTGTATCTGCCAAAAGTGGATAATAAAGACCACTTTGGAGAGCTGTTGGAGGAATGAGATGAGCAATTCCCATAAAGTTTCTGCCAAAGGAGGCTTTGGGATTATGCTGAGGAAGGTGAGCTTGCTTGGAATTACCAGACAGGTGTCCATCTGGCTTCAGGGGCCGGCTGCTCCCAGGATTCCTGCTGAACCCCAGAGATGGAGGACTTTCAAGTGTTACTGTCTTCAAGTGGGAAAGTCACTTTCAGCTAGAACAGAGCATATAATATACTTCCTCTTCCATTCACCTCACTGAGAGTAGCTAAATTCACCTATTTGGTTTTCTATATTTTCTTGCATTGCCATGTTCTAGCTTCTGAAGTCTCTCTCTTTACAAACTATTTTAATAATAAGAGTAATAACAGCTACTATTTGTTGGGCTATCACAATGTTTTAGACACTCTACTAGGCACTTTATATACATTATGACATTCAATCATCTCATAATAATCCTTATTTTTCAGATAGACGAGAAAAAAGACTCAGGTAGCTAACTTGACTCTCCTATGTTTCACAGTAAAGAAGCAACAAAATTGAGATGCAAACCAAAACCTACCTCATTTGAAAGGACACAATCCTACTAAGATATTATGGCATGTAAGGGATGGAGATTCCATTGTGCCTGGAGACTAAGATGCTGTGGACAAGGTCTTCCCAATGCTGTCTTCTAAGCTGGCTCCATCACATCTCCAAGATGTATACACTGTGTAGTTATTTCTACATTTTTTTTTTGTATTAAGTATATTTTCTTGTTTTCTGTATGCTTGATGCCCTGGCATATGAGCCTTCTGACTGGGGAGAGCCCTCTCCTCCAGGGATAGTCATATCTTAGAGAAAGCAAAAGACTTGTCCGTGGAGCACGCCTTTCATATGAAAATTAACCAATCCAGAGCCTACACCCCAATCATCTCCTCTATGTGGCTTATCACACTGGGAAAGAATATCCTCTCCCTCCATCATCCTAGGGCCAGACACCAGGCAATCAGGAGCAGCTCCAAAACCACAGAGCCTACCAAAGTTAATTCAAATTAGCCAATCCCAAATCTGTCTACCCTGCTTACACCGCCTCACCCATTTCTTCCTGCAATAACCACAATACAGGCTCTTGCCCATGCTTTCCACTTGCTCCTTCTGTCTTCTGATAGATCCGGGTGCTTTCCCACACTGTGTGCTGTGCATTGTGTATCTGAGATCTGTGAGTATGAAAACTGCTTTTCACAACAGCCCTTTGCACATCTGCAGACAAATCCTGGGTGCATTTAAAATTTCAGGGATACATTTTAAAACATCTTTGATCTTTATGCATCATCCGCCTTAGTTTTCTTTGATTTAGCGTCTGTTGTATGATTAGAGATCTATTAGAAGGAGCCCATAGAATAATGAACACAACTCAGCTTTAATTCAGGCAACGTTCATTCACTGAACACATATTTGCTGAACATCCATTATGGACCAGGCACCTTGCTTATCAGTGGGAATATAATATTTCCTCCCAAAAGACATAATTCCTGCCCTCACAGAGATTCCAGTCTAGAGGCAGAAACAGACTGAAATTCCACAGGCTGTTTCCACCCCAGACAGAAATTCCACAGGCTGTTATAAAATTTTAAGTTTATGACACTGGGAGCACTGAGAAAGGGCAGCTTTTAATTCACCACACTTGGGTCTGTCCTTCCAAGTCATCAAGATCATTTGCAGCTCTCTTGGGTAGTCCCTTAATTTTGTTCTTTCCCAGCTGTTGACTATTTCTCAGTCACATGCTATCTGAAAACCTGACAAACATGATAAAGAATAGGAATTGTAGTCTTCAGAACACTCTGATGAGATAGGTACTACTGTTATCCACCTTTCATAGATGTAGAGACAGAGACTCAGAGAGGTGAATTCACTTGGCTATCAAAGTGGCAGACAACAGAACAAGTATTTGGATTAATGTTTATATTATTCCAAAGCCTGTGCTCTTAGTCATTAAACTATTTCACCTTGAGCAAGTTATTCTCTCAGGGATTCAATTTCTACATATACGAAAATAAATATGTAAAACTTGAACACCTTTAAGGCTTAACATTCTGCAATTAATGAGTAGTGACAGCTGAGAGATAAAAGGTAGGAGACATGCATTTTGTAGAAGTTAATACTTGCTCTACTGTGTTTTTCCAACTCAGTGTTCATCACTCTTGCTCCTCCATCACTATATTCTGGCCACATCCAGGTTCTGGCAATTCTTCTAGCTGCATAATCCATGAAACCACTTGTTTCTGTAATTTTGTTCCTTCTGCCTTCCTACACCATCCCCTACAATCTCCCCCACCACGTTTACCTATCTTACGTGCACATATGATTCATTAAAGATGAACCAAAGTCTTGTAAATAGGTCTGAATATCAACTGAATGTATATGAAATAAGAAATACTAAGCTCTGAATGTATATGAACTTACGTGCAGTACAAGCGAAAAACAAGTAGGGGTTTCTGCACTACAGTGAAGTGGGAACAATCAGGATGCATTGATACAAGTTTGGGTGTTTCAAAACATGGGTTGAGGGGGTAAAAGTTCCACTTTGCTCTGGTCACAATATGCTGAAGGAATGGTGCTAAGTTCTGAACACTGAAACAAACATTGGAGATAAAATCAAGTTTCTTTGAAGGAAAACTGGCAAATAGAGGGTAAGGATCTCGGAAACATTCAATACATATCAAAATGCAAAATTATTTTTAAGAATTAATGGTACTAATGTGGTGCTACAAGTCAGAACGTTTATTGCCCCTACAGAGCATTAACTGGAAGGAGGCACAAGGAAACCTTATGAGGTGCTGGAAATATTCTATAATTTTATCTGGGTCGATTCATATGTAATCCTATGTTACATGTCCTTTTCACAAAAAATTAGAGTGAGAAGAAACTTTTAGAGGTGATGGTTACGTTTACGGCATTCCTTATGGTGATGATTTCATGGGTATTTCAAACTCATCCACACATATACATTTTTAAAAGTGTAAAATGTATACAATTTTTAAAGCATAAAAAGCTCTGAAACTAAAAATTTATTAAGCTGCACAATTGCAGAGTTAAGGTATGCCTTCTTCATTAGAATTATGCTAAACGTCAACATATCTAAAGATGGTGATGCCATGTGACAAGTGTTTGAGAAACAGACACCAACATGTCCTGGAGTATGTAAACTGGAGCAGCTTTTCTGGAGGGCACTTTAGCAATAGATAGCAAGCACGTTAATCAGGGTCTTGGACCATGCTTTGCTAATGACTATGGTGGCCACAGTGTCTCATTAATTCAATTTAATTGGGCAAAAAGTAAATGGTAGAACATAAGATACTTGTAAAGTACATTTACAGGGAATGATAATATGAATATTATCCAGGACATTCAGGATATTCCAATAAAACTTATACAATCTTTCTTGTCATATGTTTTTAATTAGCAAATACTCTTTGGGGGGCATTTTTATTTTGAAATGGATCCACAAGCATAAGAATCAATAGGTTCTCTGAAGTAGCTCAATCCTTCTACATTCACATTTGAATTCCTCCTTTATTTAATAAACTTTATCCTTGCTCATAGGATAAAAGCAGTGTTTACTGGATAAAGAAAATGTGGCACATATACACCGTGGAATACTATGTGGCCATAAAAAAGAATGAGTTCATGTCCTTTGCAGGGACATGGATGAAGCTGGAAACCATTATCCTCAGCAAACTAACACCGGAACAGAAAACCAAACACTACTTGTTCTCACTCATAAGTGGGAGTTGAACAATGAGAACACATGGACACAGGGAGGGGAACATCACACACTGGGCCCTGTCAGGGGGTGGGGGGAAAGGGGAGGGGGAGCATTAGGACAAATACCTAACGCATGCAGGGCTTAAACTGTAGGTGATGGGTTGAAAAGTGCAGCAAACCATCATGGCACATGTATACCTATGTAACAAACCTGCATGTTCAGCACATGTATCCCAGAACTTAAAGTAAAATAAAAAATAAAAATAAAAACAAAAGTGGTATTTAATTCAAATAATCCAGACTCCAAATGGTAAGATCCTCTTCCAAGGTCTTTAGATGCTTCTTTTTTTCCCCTGTAATATATATATATATAAACAATTCCAAGGTTGGGCCATACATAGAAACATTTGACCAGCCAGGGGTGCAAGGTGCTGAGTGGGTGTGGAGCATCTGCAATGCTCGGCTCTTACCGTCTGCTATGAAGTGCTCAGGTACATGCAGAGTCACCTTCACAGTCAGTGGACAAGACATCTGGCTGCCGCACACCATGGCCAAGATGCAGGAGCTAACAGCAATCAGTGTCAGGGCTGTCTTGTTCACTGGGCTTTTCAGCAAACCTGGTAACACAAACACACAGAAAGATACATAATTCCATGAGGTGAAGAAATGGGAGTGGCATCAAGTTTAGGAATTCTATTATTTTCCAGTTGGGAATCTGAAAAAAGAAAAGAAAAGAAAAGAAATGTTTTTAACCTTTGTGCCTGCTATGTGACCTCAGTGGGCCCTCGTTGGGCCTTGGTTTAACACTCTGCAAAATGGGCTTCTTATTCCTTTGGGTAAACATAAAAGAAACAGGCTTCCTGAAACTTGCAGTAATTTTCACTCCTCCCTTCCCAATTTGGCTGGTCATTCTTGATAACAATTAGATGATATTAAACCCTCCATTCTCCTTAGAGGCAAGTGAGAAGACGTTACGCTGTTAAATTCAGTAGAGCTTAGTGAAATAAGCATGGGCTTTGGAGTTAGATCATTCTGGGTTCAAATTTGGGCTTTGGTCCTCATTGGCTCTGTGATCTCCATCTTCCAAACTTCCGTTTCTTTATGTGTAACGTGGTAATAATAAATATCTCACAGGGTTCTTGTGACAATTATGCAGCATGATTTGTATATAATGCTTGTCATTTAGAAGGGTTTCACGGTTAGAAGCTGATCAGTTCAAATTAATTTCACAAGGCTTTACTGAGCAGCTACTAGGTGAGAGACATACAGAGCAGAAGAATAATCTCTCCTCTTCAGGAGTTTATAGGCTAGGGGGAAAAGTCAAGCTTATCCATGGCTAATTAGATTCTAAGACAAATTGTGTTATGACCTAGAAGAGAGGGTACAGAGTGGGGAGGGTGGTTTTGCCTCTGAAAATTAAAGACAATTTTATGGATATAATAGGAAAAGTAGATTGGATCTGCACAGCTAGAGGACGCCGAGCCAACAAAGAAATTCTATGGAGGCTGTTTTGAGTCTTCGTTCATTTCTCATTCTTTAGGCTTTGTTCTTCGAGGTTTTGCTTACCAGTTTTAGAGCAATGCCTCCCAAATTTCTTTTACCTTGTACGCTCTTCTTTTAAGCAAACCTCTTCCCTCATCTCTTGGACATCTTTCTGTGGCTAACCCATTAGCATGTCAAATATATTAATAACACACTCAAAACAGGGTACATTATTTTCTCTTCAAAGCCTCCTCCTCCTGGTATCCTCAGCTTGTTGAAAGCACTGCCATTTAAACTGGCCAGAAACTGAGATGTCATCTTTGAGTTTCTGTCTTCCTCCTTTACAGTATCCGAACAGTTGTATAGTCTTATTTATTCTATGTCCTTAGTATTTTCACCCCACTCCCTTAATCTCTTCTATTGTCTGTTTGCTTGTGCGATAAGGGAGGTGTGCTCATATCTGTTCACTGTACTGCCTGCTGAAATCTCTCAAGTTGTTTTACAACATCTAGTCACAGGATATGATCCATATTCATTAGACTGGCACCCAAGGCCTTTCATGAAGACTCCCAACACTCATACCTCCCGTGCTCTCTCCCACCTGGCCCAATGACTAGCAGGGATGAATTACTGCAGTGCTCCTAAATTAACACTCTTCATCATGTGAACATTAGTGTAGGTGGTGTTCCTTTTGGATAAAAATCCACTTGTTTCCTTGTCACCATACCACTTTTTGAGACTCACCATATATAATGATTTCTTATGCTCTTGGGAGATATACTACCCATACTCATTGTGCATCCCCACATACCTTATTCCAAACCCTAAAGTGTAGTAAATAGACAGCCAACTCCTTGAAGGAAAGTGGCGTCTTTTGCTCACCATTATGCCCCAGTGAATAGCACGGTGCCTGGCTCATTACAGAATCTCAGCAAGTGCATGATGTCTCCCATAAATGGTAGTAACAATAAGCAACCAACATAACACAGATACTGACCAATCAAAAAGCATTCTAGCCAACATCCATCATTGGCCGTATAACAGAACCTGCTTAAGGGAGAAGATCCCACCTTCTTCATCTTTGTGTCTCTCATACCAAAATCACCATCTGGAACCCGGAAGTTATTTAATTTAAGGATAAGAACCTTATTTTTTTTCTCAGTCCTAGGACAAAGCATGTCTTATGGCAGGAGCTATCCATGAAACTGTGGTTACTGTAGTTATAGAATAAATGTTAAATAGAAGAGTAAATTAAAAACATGATTCTTGTGTCCAAAGACGGGGAATCTCTAAACCTAAAATGACCACAGAAAAAAAAGGAATATGTTTTATCTCTTATTTGAGTGCCACAAGAAGCCGTTTCATACATATTTGTAATAAATATTTGTAAATATAAATAAATAAAATATAGTACAAATATTTTAGCAACTAAAGAGCATAAATAATCTAACATCAACGTTATCTACTAAAAAGATGGACTAGGGTTTGGCACCTTGCATAAATCTCACCTTAAAAAGTCAACCTGTTACTCCAGCCTAGTCACATTTAGCAAAACCCCTAAAATAACAGTTAATAGCAGCATTCTTTTTTGTTTGTTTTTGTTTTTGTTTTGACAGAGTCTCACTTTGTTGCCCAGGCTGGAGTGCAGTGGCAGTCTAAGCTCACTGCAACCTCCACTTCCACCTTCTGCATTCAAGCAATTCTCCTGCCTCAGACTTACAGGCACACACCATCACAACCAGCTAATTTTTGTATTTTTAGTAGAAACAGTGATTCACCATGTTGGGCAGGCTGGTCTTGAACTCCTGACCTCAAGTGATCTACCTCCCTCGGCCTCCCAAAGTGCTAGGATTACAGGCAAGAGCCACCGTGCCTGGCCAGCATTGAAGTTTTAATCTAGGTTTTATGGAGTCTATTCTGGGGAAAAAAATATGTAATGATGAGTCCAGCATGAATAAATTCTTGAGAAGACAAGACAGGTTCAGAGGATGAGATGTGAAAGGTAGTGAGAGACCCCTGTATCAGGGAACAGACACTCTGCACAGTGAGTCATGGATAAGAACACCCTGTGGACCCTTAGAAGGCATGTCTCATTCCTGGCCCACACAGCAGCAGAGGTGTATGTGGCCAAGACCCTTCCTTCACCAATTAACAAACTACAAGAAATACACTACCCAGGCTCCACAGGGCTAATTTCTGGTCGGGGAACAAAGGGCTGAGGGGCAGGGGTAGAATTGCTCATACTCTCTCCCTGCCCTGGTGGACTAAATCACATCTCCTATGTCATTTAACACATCACAGTAACCCAGGGTCTTTAAAAGTCAAGTGGGAAGTAAAGTCACACTAGTTTATTGGCTCTTAGTTTTCTCACCTAGAAAATTGTAACATGACTTAGCCTTCAGGGGTGTTGTAAGAGCTAAATGAGTCAATAAGCGTCCAATGCCTAGCACGGTTTGTGGCACATAGTAGGCCCTCAGTAAATGATAATTTCCAAACTAGATATTGGCGTTTGTCTCCTCATTGATAACAGAAACTAGGACTCCCCTATTTGTCCAACACATTCTCAGAACATATTAGGAATTCAATTATTCTTACAGCAGCAGAAGACAAAAAGAGAAAAAAAATGAAGAGAAGGACATAAGAAGAAGAAAGCGTGAGTGGGAGTGAGAATGAACAGCACTGTGGGGCAACCATTTACTCAGAGAATGCCTGAATCACCATGGTTGTCTTTGAAGTCCTGGAGGAAGAAAGCATGCAGGTCAAGCCTTCACTAAGGCCACATGCCCATGGAGCAGCCAGGGGCTGTAGGGAGTTTCCATGGCAACCGGACCTGGCAGAAACTTCACAGTGGGACTCAAACCAAGGTGACTTACTAAGAGCTCCTGGCTCAGCGAGGTGAACATAAGCACTTAGCTCTGAGTAGGGGTTATAGACGGCCACGAGGTGGAAACTATCTCTCCCATAATACTCACCCCTCCCTAAGCAGTCTCCTTATTGCACTGCTGTTGTAAGATACAGAGACAGAAAAGCGAACCTCCATTTGTCCGAGCGATTACTAGGATCTAGGCAGTGTGCCTAGCACTTATCTTTCTCTCCATCCATCTATTCATTTACCAATCCAACCAATTTTCATTGAACACCAGCCCTTTTGAGGCACTAAGGGAATGGGGAAAATAATAGTAAACAAAACAGCCAAAGGCCTTGAAGCTTACATGTTAGCGGCAAACAATTACCTCATTTACTCCTCTCAGCAAATCATCTCCATCATTTCCGTTTTATAGAGAACAGAAGTATAGAGCAATTAAATGACTTATATAAGAATCACCCAATTTTGTATGTTACAGAGACTAGATGAGAACTAGTCCTGTTCCAGCCTTTCCCCTGTTTCACTACCGCTTCCTACTTCATCATGGAGTAAGGTCCCAGGATATCCTCATGCAGAAAGTGTGGCCTTTGGGTCAGGCATATCTATGTTCAAATCCTGGCTTACCCACAAAATCTCCGTGTGACACTTGCCAACTGATCCATAAATCTAATAAGAAAAAATATTTCCATCTGAAAAATGGGAACAGAGGTCTTCTTTCAGAGCTGATATGAGGACAAAATATCATATGTAATTAGTACAAAAAAAGAGCTAAATAAATGATAGCTGCAGATCGTATTACATGAGTTTTTCTTTTTCTTTTTCTTTTTCTTTTTTTTCCTGGAAGGCTGAGGTCACTGTTCTCCCTCATTCACATCCCCATTTGCGGTTCCTTCCCCATTACTTGCAGGGGAATAATCTGTGCTGTAGGAATAGTATTCCACCAGGGCATATTGATTGCGGGGACTGGAGAAAGTTAATAATCTAATTTTCCTTCCATTTTCCCTCCCTCTTACATCTCAGCTCCTCTCATGGTAGCAGAGAATGGCATAAAACGCATTGCTTGAGAAATTCGACCGGAAATAACTTCACGCTGTTGATCCACACATTGCCTATAATTCGGGGTTTGATTGATTCTTGGTTTGGAAATGCCAGGTTGAGAGGAGAAAATCAAATTTAAGTTAAATTCGGAATTGAATCAATCACATTTTATAATGAAAAAATAGATCTAACCCCATCAGACCCTTGTGTGTGGAAAACTTAAAGCTGCCACACTCCCATTGGCTTCCTCCAGAGATCCCCAAAGAGACCAGGTCCTAGGCTGAGAAGTAATTTATTTCTTTAAGTGGCAAATGCTGTTGAGATGAGGGAAAGGGATTCTAGAAACTGGAGACATTGGTGTGAAGAAGCCCAGCAGGTAGAAAGGCCACTTGGGATGGGGAAAGAGGCTGGGCCTTGGTATTTATTTATTTATTTAGAGACGGATTCTCACTCTGTCACCCAGGCTTAAGTGCAGTGGTACAATTTTGGCTCACTGCAACCTCTGCCTCCCAGGTTCAAGCAATTCTCCTGCCTCCGCCTCCCAACTAGCTGGGACTATAGTCACACACCACCACGCCTGGCTAATTTTTGTAGTTTTAGTAGTGACAGGGTTTCACCATGTTGGCCAAGCTGGTCTTAAACTCCTGACCACAGGTGATCTGCCGGCCTCAGCTTCCCGAAATGCTGGGATTACAGGCATGAGCCACTGTGCCCAGCCTGGGCTTTGGTTCTAGATGTGGATATATAAATCCAAAATCTTCCATTTGATACCTGCCTAAATTCCGGCAAGTTATGTAAACTCTCAGAGCTTCAGTTTCCTAATCTGTAAAAGGGAAGTGATAATCCCTGATAAAGAAGTTGTGTGTATTAAATGGGAGATCATAATTACAGCACTAAGCACCATGTCTGATACATACTTAGGGCTCTGTAAGCTCTCTGTGTATCTCCTTCCATCTCATTTCCTTTAAACCTCCCTTTCTAACAATTGGCACCTACATGGGCATCAGCAGGGCATGTTATACTGTTGCTCATGCTGGAATCCTAACTTTCACATTTAGCTGCTGGCCCCCGTGGACAAGTCATGTCACATCTGAGATTCAATGCCTTTAACTGGGAATTAGTTCATTCAATTAATAGCTATTTAATGTGCAAGTACTACATACCAGACCTCATATTTTATGCTCTTCTATTTCCAGTGCCTATAGCATGCCTAAATATAGTAGATGCTCAATAAACATCTATTGAATGAATGAATGAGCGAATGCTTAAATGTTGTTTCCCTTTCTACCAAGAGATGTCAGTATTGGAATGCTGCTGTTTTTTTTTTCTAGAAAATTGATTCACTCACTTTTTCTGGCAAGGTTTGGTGCCTGCCTGGTCAGAAATCATACAAAAATGCCCTTGCCGAGGCTGCCAATCTGCCTGTATATCAGGAAAACCACTGTAGATTGCTGAGTGCCTCATTAACCTCACTGAGTGCCTTGTGGGTTTCCGTAGCACCTGAGCTCTGGTGTCTCTGCTTCTCTGCCGTATTTCTGGAAACTGAAATTGGGACATGCCATCTGACAAGTGCAAGTGTCATGCTGGAGGCAGAAAGAAAGGATATTTGAAATTGGGGCTTTCTCAGAAACTCTAAGGTATATGGCTCCATATCTTCTAACCTGTCTCTTATATCAGGGTTGCCATGCACTGCTTTAGTGTGATGTCTCAATATGGGGCATATTTTCCTTTATCTTGCACACCTGGGTCCACGTCTCTCCCATCCCTCCCTCTGTATATCTGTCATGAACTAATCTCTTGTGCTCTCTGACTATGGGATATCTATGGTATTCTTTAAAGGATATGTTATTTCCCCAATATCTTATCATCCATAGATTTGTCCTTAAGGTCTGGGCAAGTGTTCATCCACTCTTATTTGTGTACTTCCAGAGAAAGCAAACTCAACCCCTACTAAGCTCAGTTCTATTCTCAGACAGTTTAATATCTAAACAGCCTTTGAATCTCACTCTATGAGTGAGCTTCTGCTGTCCAAGTTAAATTGGATGTATTTAATATCTTCTTCCCAGGGCAGCTATTTAAAGGTGGAAATTAGGTTGCCTTGAGCTTTCTTTCCTTAAACCAAACATTAATAGCTTTATTTGGCTTCTCTAAAGTCATGTTTTGAGTCCTTTTATTGTACTTTGTATAGATCTTTTTTGTTTAAGATGACTTTCTTAGTAAAAGATGCCACAGTTATTGCCATTGTCATCATCACTACCGCTATCACTGGTGACATAGCTGCTAACTTAGGTGCTGGACAATATAATTAAGTTTTTTCATGCAATATCTCATTTAATCTTTACAGAAACTTCATGAGATGCTTTCTATTATCACTCACATTTTGCACTGTGAGGAAACTGAGGCCATCACTTGCCATAGATCATGCAGCTCAAAGGTAAATAGGGCTGAACTGAAAAACCATTTGAGGTCAGCATCCAGGCTCTTAACCACCATCCTCCACAGCATCTCTATCAACCTGCTAGATGCAGCCTGAGCAGAACAGAAGCAAGAAATTTAACTGCTGAGCTACTTATGGACCTCAGCTTGCACGGTGGACCTGTGATGACACTAGGTGTTCTTGGTCTGGCCTCATTGTCCCACCTGATACTGACCACATGTCTTCAAGAGAACCTCTCCCCATCACAATGAGGAACTTTAAAAAGATGGCAGAAGATGAAAAAGGCTGTCTCTCCTCCTCCTTCAGCCCCAAAAGCTACTACCTGGTCTGAAGCAGCCCATTGTGCTCCTTGGAGCAAAAGGATTATTGACGAAGCCACTGGGAAGACCTTTTACTAGCTCTGCTCCTGGGACAAAGACCGTGCCTACAGTACAGGCTTAGATTATGGCAGCCTGGTGCAGTGAAGCCACTGACAGCTGACATGGAATGGGGCTACAAACAGCTGGCGACCTGAATTTCTCTGTGGCAACTGCAAGTAGCTGGCCCTGCAAGTTCAAAGGTCACTACAAGGTGTTGACAATGGTGTTAGAGAGGAAGATAATGGGGATGGTACCATATTATTTTAGCTTTTATTAGCTTACAAATTATTTTCAAATATCTCATTCATTCTTCAAAATCCTATGCAGTAGGCATTGCTGTTATCCCCAATAGACAAATGAGAAATGAGAGTCTTAAAGGTGAACTGATGTTCAAATACCAGAGGAATAATGGGCCTTTAAGCCATATCTCCTGACTCACAGCTGAGTGATCTTTCCATATCAATTAGGCTGCTAGTGTCTAGTCTAAGCCCCACTAGCTGGAGACGAAAACAGAATTAGAATCTGTGCACTCTGATGCCTCATCCATTGCTCTTATAAATGTATCCAAATGCATCAAAGAGCCAGTGTAGTATTTCCCACAAAGCCAGATGTATCTTGAAAAGAAAATATTTCTATGTTCACAAAATTTTGAGACATGCTACATTCTGTATGCTTCTCTTAAAGCGCCCAAGTGTGTATCTGATATTAAAACCTCTAAAAACCTTTACATTACATTCTGTTTAGCAGGATTCAGCTGAGTGTCTCTCTAAAATATGAAGACATTGCAGAACCATCATTTTGTGGAAGAAAGTAGGAAAACAATGATCTAGTTTAATTATTTGTACAAAGGTTATAAAGAACATTAGCAGATCCCAATAATTAGCTGGTGCCCTTATGCCAGGCACTATATTAAATATGTATGTACATTATCTTTTTTTTTTTTTTTTTTTGGAGACGGAGTTTCGCTCTTGTTACCCAGGCTGGAGTGCAATGGCGCGATCTCAGCTCACCGCAACCTCTGCCTCCTGGGTTCAAGCAATTCTCCTGCCTCAGCCTCCTGAGTAGCTGGGACTACAGGCACACGCCACCATGCCCAGCTAATTTTTTGTATTTTTAGTAGAGACGGGGTTTCACCATGTTGACCAGGATGGTCTCGATCTCTTGACCTCGTGATCCACCCGCCTCGGCCTCCCAAAGTGCTGGGATTACAGGCTTGAGCCACCGCGCCCGGGCTTGTATGTACATTATCTTATTTAAACTTCTCAATACTTTGCAAGTCAGGGGTTACTCTTCATTTACAAATGGGAAAACCAGATTTAAGTGATTACTGGGAAGAGGGAGAGGAAGGGTTCATGGTCAGTTTTGTCTGAAACCAATGTCTATATCTTTCTTCTTCCCAAGTATTAGAAGAAAATAGAATTTTAAAGTCACAGAAAATATGTGAAAAGAAGGAAAAAGGTAAGCACAACAGGCAAGTTCAGGAGGCTAAAGACTATTTAACTTCTATTTAGCAGGCTGACGAAATGCATTAGTGGAAAGAAAAAGATGCTGTACTCAGTAGATTAAATTGCAGTGGGCAGATGAGAAATAGGAAAGAAGATAATTCAAAAGAGCTAAAGCTCTAGAACGGCTCAGAAATAAATGAGAAAGAAGGAGAAAGGAAAGGTGGCAGGGGCTTTCCGATTCGTTGGTGCTGACTTACCAAAAACATTAATTTCTAGGCAACTGGTACCTGATCCCTATATTAGCCCTGCTAGTCTACAGGCTGTTTAGTTGCACCACCGTGTTCAGCCCACACCACCGATGAACTGGAGGGTGGCAAAGAAGAGCTAAGGCCAAGCAGTGAGTGCGAAGGAACAGAACAAAAGAGCAGCCACAGTTTCCATGGCTACCAAGGACTATCAGGACCAGTCACCTCCTGTTTCCATAAAGGAACATTTCTAGCTCCTTTGTCTGCTAAACTTGCTGAGAAAGTCACTGTTCCATTATCCTAGAAGATGTCAGCGGACTTTGGCCCACACTTTGTGAAAGGAGCAGGGGAATAACACTGGTTGTGTATTCAGTATTTACTAGGCCTGCTGTGGCTATTCCCCTGCTCCTGCTTCCAGCTTCCACGACATTGTTCCTTTACCTACAGAACATGTTTTAGGCCATATGCCCACTGTAAGCACCAGGCAATGCTATCCTTCCTCGACATTGGGGGAAATGGAAGCTCAGAGAGTATAATCGACTAGTATGGAACAGAGCTAGAATATGAACCAAGACGTATTGATTTCCAAACTTAAAGTTTCTTACAAGCTTCCTCAGCTGACCCTGACCCTATGAATGTATGGTGTCTAAGGGTGGTCACACTGCTTCTAAAAATAGGGGTCTTTCTCAAATCTCTGTTCCCTCCTCCTCACCTCTTTCTCCTACACTGACACTGTGTCATATTCCTAGGAAATAACAGAAATGAGGCTTCTCCTGATGGCCCATAAACCCTCTACTGCAGTCGGATTTGCCCGTCTCTTTCCTGTGACAGATCACATGCATTCCCCTCTCCCGTATGTTGTCCTTTCTACTTTTCCAACATATCTAAGAAGACCAACTGTCAAGATCAAAGAGAATTCACATCTCACAGAAGACTGCCTTCACCACTGCAACTCACAAGAACCCAGTATTTCTCTTAACTCCTAATCTCATGTATTATATGTTCTCATTTGAACCATAAGATCTCAGAATGACAAGGAACTAAAAAGAGATTTAACCACAACAAGTCACACAATGCATTGTGGTGTGACTCCCTCTATAATCATTCAGCCTGCATTTAAGTATCACATAAACTTGGAGCTTATGAAAAATGCATTTCATTTAATGATGATAACCTTTTCTCTTTTTTTGAGCACTTACTATGTAGGACACATTGTGCTAAATATTCCATAGACATTATTTTATTTGATCAATCATAAAAGCTTGTTAGTTCCTAATTTTGCAGATAAAAAAAAAAATTGACTCCAACCCAGAGTTAGAAAGCTATTGAGAGACAAAGCCAGGATTCAAATCCATATCTGGATATCAGAGCTTCTAACAGTGTTACTATGTAGCCTCTTTTCCCTGGTAACAATAAGCAAAAGAACCACATCAATGTTGACTGAATGAAAATCTGTTCCTATGACTATAACTAGCTGAACATATTCCTGACCTCAAGAGGTCCAAAAACTGGCCCCTGCCCCTTCTCTCCAAGGCAGCCCTTTGGTTCTAAAAATTGAAAATATGTTCCCCATTCTTCTTTTATTTCAAAGACAGATTCCGTCATTTGACTCCCACATGAAGAAAATAAACATCGATCCAGGAAAAACAGAGCTGGAAGAGCCCCTTTAGATGAGTTGGCCTAATCCATCATGCTCAAGGTTAGGAAGAGGAGAGGAGGACAGCCTTGCTCAAAGTCAGATTGCCCAGGGCCAGTCCTGGATCCCATCCACCCCAGCTTCCATGACAATGTTCCCCATTTGAGATAGTAGTAGTAGTTGTTGTTTCCTACCTTAACCAATATCTCCTGGAACAAAGAGGGTATCTCTAATACCTCCAGCATTGGCTGTGGCACCTAGGATATTTTGGTCAAAGCAACACATGATAACGATAAACCATCCCCAAATATTCCCACAAAATGACTCCAATAAGCTGGTGCACAGTAGATTATGGTAAAGGAAAGAAAATTGACTTTAGCATTAAAGAAACTTAGGTTTAGATCTCATCTCTGTCATGTTTTGGTTGACCTTCAGTAAGTTCCATTTTCTTTATCTGTAAAATGGGAATAACATCCACTCCATAGAGTCGTTAGAAGGATTAAAGAGCATGACTGCGCTGCATAGCAGGAGCTCAGTGAATAGTAAATTTCATCATCATTGTCAACAAACTTAAGACCAATAAATGTAAATTCTAATGTTTATATTCAAGAGACCACTTACAAAAATTCAGGATGAGTCAGAAGTGGGAGACAAACCATGTGGACTGGAGGAGAGTGAGTTTACAGTAAGAAAAGGTTCAAACACATGCAGAGCACCTGCTCCATGCGAAGCCCCTGCTGAGCTTTTTGCACCTGTTATTTACCTTGTTTCTCATAGAAGCCTTTAGGTCTTCATTTTATAAATCAGAAAACGAGCACAGGGAAGAGTGCTTTGCTCAAGGTCACACACCTAGTAAGCTGTAGAGCTGGTCATGCAACTCAGAACTGTGTGATGTTATAAATAGAATACAGACAGGTGTTCCATGTTTCAAAAAGAATAACCAGAATTGGATTGGATATCATGCCAGGAGAGGACACCAGAGGAAGGATTCGGAGATTTTAGCTTTGAAGCAAGAAAGGCTCAATAAGAGGGGCCTCTTGATACGGTTGTTCTCAAAGACATTTAAATATATAGAGAGAAAAAGGAAACACATATTCTATATGAGAAGCTATTGTGAGCCAAACCACAAAACCTAGGCACTTGATGTGCACTGTTTCACTGGCTCCTTAAAACAGTCCTCTGAGTAGACAGTGGATTGTGCATGCTGACTCATGCCTATAATCCCAGTGCTTGGCGAGGCCGAGGCAGGAGGATGGTTTGAGGTCAGGAGTTTGAGAACAGCTTGGGCAGCATAGCAAGATCTCATTTCTACAACAAAACTTAAAAACTAGCTGGATGTGGTGATGCCTACCTATAGTCCTAGCTACTTAAGAGGCTGAGGTGGGAAGATCGCTTGAGCCCAGGAGTTTTGTGAGGCTGCAGTAAGATACGATTGTGGCACTGTACTCCAGCCTGGGTGACACAGAGAGATCCCCTCTCTCGAAACAAAACAAAATGATCTTCTGGGGGTAAATAGCATTACTTCACCTTAGAAATGAGAAAAATGAAGCCTGGGGAGATCAGACACGTGGTTCAAGTTGCATAAGCCATCAGAGGCACGAGAATTCAAGCCAGGTCTGTTTCATCCCAGCAACATCCTGGCTCTTCTCAATTCTTACTGAATCTTGTTGGCCATCAAGGCCCCTGGCAGGTTTTAGCCACTCTAAGGAGTTCTGGCCTAAGGAAGCCGGACCGAAGGTTCTTGCTCAGCACCCAAACTCTTGCTCTGGTAAAGAAAAGCAAGGGACCTTGCAGGCCATGGAAGACTCCTTCCTTTCCTGGATATAGAGGTTCAGCTGCAAACCACCTGGAGATTTTAATAGAAGAAACACACCCATCTCCAGCTCCTTAAATCAAAGCATCTTTTTGCTGTTGTTTTGTTTCATTTTTTTTTCTTTGGCTTTCCAATCTATTATCTACTCTTCAGACCACTAACATTTTAGCAAAAGCATATATGCATTGTGTTTAAATAGTCATCTGGAGATACATAACTTTGCCTTCAGACCTCTGAGGAGGGAATATAAGAGGGGATAAAAGATGAAACAAACAAAAGAGGAGAAAATGTTCTGTGAAGCCTTTTTGCTCAAACACATTTCCACATGGAAACCTCTACCCATTTCAGGCTGACACTCAGGCCTAAACCTTTCAAGCCTGCTGGTTTAAATATGTCACTTCCAAAAGAACAATGGCAGTCTTAGCCAAGGGCCATTCTAGACCCACTTTCTGTCTTGGTTTTTAGTGTCAAGGAAGTGCCTGAGGGCTGTGCTAAGGGGACTATCTATTCTGGGAGTCTGAAGCCCAAACTTGAATATAGGCTCTGTCATCACTCACTGTGCCACTTGAGCAAATCCCTTATCCTGGCTGGACTTGTGTCCCCTGTCTATAACAGAAAGAAATCCATTCATTCAACACATATATATTAAAGACCCACTCTGCACTGATTTCTGTGTTGTAAGCTAGGGATACAGAGGTCAGAGCCATCAAAGGTTCCAATGTCCAGTGAGGTAGGGGGCCAATAAACAGAGGTAGCAGAGATGAGTGCAGAGCAACAAACCCCTAACCCAGATCTGAGGGTCA
Organism: Sapajus apella; assembly: GCF_009761245.1. NCBI lineage: Eukaryota > Metazoa > Chordata > Mammalia > Primates > Cebidae > Sapajus > Sapajus apella. Next base: position 2,338,680 of record NW_022437016.1, read on the forward strand.
TAGAATGATTACCAAGAACTGAAGCTTGTAACGTATGTGAGAGTTAGCTTTTTGGGAAAATGGGGGATGTGCAGTTCAGGAGAAGGAAACAGCAGGGCACTGTACATAAACTGGAGTGGGGGGAATTCCAGGTACATGTTATGTAGTGTGGTCAGAAGAACTCAGAGAGAGAGGTAGGAAACAGAGAAGTCATAGTTCACTGCAAGGAAAGTGGACTTTTTGCCAGATCAGGGCCCCCCCAAACTTTTTGGCACCAGGAAGACAATTTTTTATGGTTTCATGGAAGACAATTTTTCCATGGACTGGTAGAGGGAGAGGAGTATGAATTCAGAATGAAACTGTTCCACCTTGGGTCATCAAACATTAGTTAGATTCTCATAAGGAGCGCAACCTAGACCCCACACGTGCACAATTCACAATAGGGTTTGTGCTTCTATGAGAATCTAATGCTGTAGCTGATCTGACAGGAGGCGGAGCTCAAGCAGTATTGCTCACCTGCCCACTGCTCACCTCCTGCTGTGCAGCCAGGTTCCCAACAGGCCACTGAGCAGTACCAGTCGGCAGCCCGGGGGACCCCGGTCCTAGGTGAAGTCTTCAGTGCTTTCCCACCAGCCCTATCTGCACTATGCAAATCTGAAACACATCTTCATTCATTTACTCTGACAACCAAAATGTAAGTAAGTACCTAAAAGTGCCAGACACTGTGTTGTGTGCTCGAGATACAGCAGGCACTTCATAATCCCAAAGGATGAACCATTATGTTTCTCAAGATCTGAAGACTGGGCCAGGTGTAGGAGCTCATGCCTGTAATCCCAGCACTTTGGGAGGTCGTGGTGGGAGGACCACTTAAGCTCAGGAGACCAGCCTAAGTAACATAGCAACATACTTATTTTATTTAATATGCAGAATATATTTAGTGTCTATATTAAAAAATTAAAAAGATCTGAAGACCTACGAAGGATGAGATCTACAATATCTAACTTTGGAATGGAGGACAAAGAAATAAATCTTATTGGGCAAAGGCAGTCTATAAGAATATCAGAGAATGTTTGCACAAGAGGAGGCTGAAGAACATCCTGGATAGAATTAGAGAACATGCGGTTTGGTGAGAAGTCACTCTTCGAGTACATGGATATGAACAAGCACGTCACCTGAAATGAAAGAAGGGTTAGATTCGAAGAAAAGGAAAGAGGGCAAGGGGACTGAGGTAGGTAGTTTCCAAATGATTCTCAATGGTCTTTGCCTCCTGGTGTCTTTGTCCCTGTATAATCCAATCCCCTAGTGACTTGCATCTGTCAAATGCAAGAATGTAAATGTTGTGCAATGCCATTTCCAAGGCTGGGTTATGAAAGACTGACTTCCATTTTGCTCACACTCTCTCTAGCTCTTTTCACTTTCTTGCTCTGGTGAAGCCAGATGCCATGTTGAGAGTGGCTTTATGGTAAGGCCCACATGACAAGAGCTGAGGATGGCCTCTGGCTCATGGCTCTTGAGGAACAAGATCCTGACAGCAACCATGTGAATAAGCTGGGAACAAATCCCTCCCCAGTGGAAGCTTGAAGCTTAACAACTTCACTGCAGTCTCCTTTGAAGCCTTGAGCTGGGGGACCAATGATATTGTGCCTGATCCCTGTCCCACAGAAACTGTTAGATAATGAATGTTTTTTGTTTTAAATTCCTACTTTGCAGGTGATTTCTTACACAGCAATAGATAACTACTACCAGGACCAACTTAAATGGATAGCTGAAAGAGGCTGATGAGCCTCCATTCCTAACAGGATATCAGAGATCTTCAAGTTTAGAAGAGACTTACATTCATCTAGAAAACATTTCCATACACATGGTATGTGCCAGACCCTGGGCAACTCACGGGACTTGCAAATGAGCAAGGCACAGCTCAGCCTTGAAGGAGCCACAATGAGACAGGATAAATGCTTGGCTGCTTTACTGAAGACTTCACAACCTTGCTAAATGCTGAGAGAAAAGAGCCACTAAAGTTTGCATAATAAAATCCAGGTTGGCTTCACAGAAGAGGCAGCAGGCAAGCTGATTCCTTTTATCTTTACCAAGGCACCGCTCCCTGGAAGCCCCTATGTTTACACATCAACCCTGGAAGTGCAGTTGGTGAAATGAAAGGCTGATGAGCTCTGCATTCAGACAAATTAAGTTTGAAATGCAGCTCAATGATTTCTTAAGACTGAATTTAGGAAGTCAACAAGAAGGAAGAGCTAAGAAGTGGTTAGAATCGCACAAGGCTAGGAGTAAGCAACAGTGCTGTCCATTACTAGTTGAGAAAGCTGGTACAAGGAATCATGTCTTTCAAAGCCTCATATCCACCTATGTAAAACAGAACTATAAAATATCTACCTCACAAGATTATTTAAGTTAAAGCAAGAAGTTTTTAGCATAGTGGCTGGTAATAAGAAAGGCTTGATGATTATCAGCTCATTCTGTTGAAAAAGTTATTTAACTTCTTTATGCCTCTTTATGCACGTACAGCCTTTTAGTATATTGCTTAACATAGAGTTCTCAGTGACTGTTGGCTGCTTTTTTTTTTGTTTTTGAGATGGAGTCTTGGTCTATCGCCCAGGCTGGAGTGCAGTGGCACAATCTCTCCTCCCTGCATCCTCTGCCTCCTGGGTTCAAGCAATTCTTTGTCTCAGACTCCCGAGTTGCTGGGATTATAGGTGTCTATCACCATGCCCAGCTATTTTTTGTATTTTTAGTAGAGACGGGGTTTCACCATCTTGGCCAAGCTGGTCTTGAACTCCTGACCTCATGATCCACCCTCCTTGGCCTCCCAAAGTGCTGGGATTACAAGTATGAGCTACTGTGCCTGGCCAGCTGCTATTATTATTAACAGCACAGACCCTAGACCTAGTGAATTATCACGATTCCTCCTAGCCTAAGGGCTGACCAGCAATGATGCATCTAAGTCATACATCCCTGTGCATTTATAAAAGTGCTTCCTACCCTCCCCTCAGGGACTCTCATCTCCTTGGGCTGCGATAGAGGGCCACAGATTATTTCTGAAGTGGGATCTCTGCCAAGGCATCATTAAGGTAGAGATGGCAGAGACAGGGTAGTAGTGGTTCCCTAAGTAACTATAACTCAGGTGCTACACACACCTGGTGCTTCCTGCATATGCTGTTAAATTTATGGGACAGCAATAATGGTAACAACATTAGCACAAATTTATTTGTAAAATGCACACACCTGAACAGCCTGAAGAGATAAAATAGAAACCCTACTAAATTTTATAGAAATCTATGTATATATATGAAGATGTGAATATGTGTGTAAGTGTATAAGAATTGAGATCAGGATGTAGGCGTGCTTAGAGTAGAAATAACAGCAGCCCTGGGAATCATAACTCTGATTTTCTTCTTTCTTTTTGATCATCAACTTGACCAGCATTATTAGCAATGTTGCTGCCTTCTTGGTTTTCCAGTAGTCAGCAGCTCAAGGTAAGAAAAAATGCCATTGTAAAAGCCAGCAGGATTCCAATTCCCAGATTTATCAGTCTCTGGTTACATGAACCTGGGCTGGTCATTTCTGTCTTTGTAGTATCAGGTTCCTCCAAAGACAAAATAGGCATAACTACAACTTAGTCCTACTCCATGTCTAGTGTGGAAGAGAGACGCTCCCCTCCACCTCTCTTTCTTCATACTTTAAAGGACAAAACATATCAAAGTGCATTGTTTTTATAGACTAATTTCCCAGCTGACTATTTGTAAAGTTTATTTAGCAAAGTCTTATAACTAGGTAGAGAGGGATACAGAACTTACCTCCCCTGCCACATGACTCCACATCCCTCAAGGACATGGGTCCTTCTTATTTTCTCTAACACAAAACCTGGTATTGAGTATCAACTAAATTAATATTTGATAAAATAATAAATGGATAAATGAATGAATGGTAGAACCTTTAACCGATTCCTTATTTGAGAGACAGGGAACAGGCTTCATGGGATCATTCTAAGGCAGGAAAATAAAATCCAGTCATTACCTTCTCAGGACAGAGAACAAGGTGGGCAAGAGTTTCAGCAATGATTCCCTTGTTTCACAGTAAAAATCATGATAGCTACCATGTTTAAGAACTTGCTCTGCACTGAGCCCTGGACTAAGTGCTTTGCATGGAATATTCTCATCTCATATTTACATCAACCGTATGATGGAGTTATAGTTACTAGGCCCAGTTTACAGATGAGAAATTTAAGTTACTATAAATTAAACTCGTGTCTATTATTATGCAACTAGTACAATTTTAACCTAAGATATCTGATCCCAAGGCATAGCCTCTGAAACTTTATCCACACTGTCTCCTAGGTGAGTGGAGATGCCTCTTTCTGAGCATTAGAGACTTCCAGATGTAACAGAAGTTGAGCCAGATACTGCTAGGCACAGGGAGCTGAAACAGAAACAGACATGGACCCTGTCCTCATGAAGCTTCCAGTCTGGTGGGGGTGGGAGAAAATGCTAGTGTACAGAAGAATAGGGGGACATGAGTGAGTATAAGACCGTTTCCAGAAAGCGGCATTTAGGCCCTGTCCTGGTAGGAGAAAGGATATTCCAAAGTAAAATGCACTGAAAAAGGTAGTGAGTAACATGAGATAGAGCTGGAGAGGTGAGCAAAGGCATGTGAAACCTTGAAGGCCAGTTTAACCATGAGAACAGAGAAACCAGTGAAGGTGGCATGACGAGGCAATGTGTTATAATGTGCGGTCTGTCTGCTAAGGGAGAATGGTGTCCTGCTAGAGTGATGGTAAGGAACAAGGAGTCATGGCTTGACAAGTGGTGACACTGGGGATGGAGAGAGTCATCAAATGCAGAGTCGTCAAATTGGAGATGGAATTGCTAGACTTGTGATGAATCAGATCTTCTAGGAAGCAGAAAAGGGAGAGAATAAGAGGTGTTTTGACATACATATCCAAACTCTGCTCCCAGACACAATGTTTTCAACAGGTCATCTTGCTGCCATGGTGAAGTACAGATAAAAACACAGAAACCCTAGTAAGAGAATTTTGTGTCCTTCTTAATTCAGGGCTGAAGACAGTATTTCCCATCCTTCACTCCAATTAGTCGTTATCATTAGATTGTTTATTCTTTAATCAACGAATATTTACAAAGTTTCCATATTTCCTGTATGGGCCTAACTGGGCATTGGAGATACAGAAAAAGACAAGACAGCAGTTCACAAGTGATGGATCCTGGTTTATCTGTGGGTCGGGAACAGTGGTTTCCTAGAACTGACTCCAGCTGGCTCACAAGAGCCAATTGTTAATTATTTAGGGGTGTTGCACGGCAGTTGTTAAACACAGCGGCTCAAAATTAGACATGATAGGTCGGGTGTGGTGGCTCACGCCTGTAATCCCAGCACTTTGGGAGGCTGAGGTGGGCAGATGGCTTGAAGCCAGAAGTTCAAGACCAGTCTGGCCAACATGGTAAAATCCCATATCTACTAAAAATACAAAAATTAGCCACGTGTGGTGGTGTGAACCTGCAGTCCCAGCTACTTGGGAGGCTGAGGCACAAGAATTGCTAGAACCCAGGAGGTGGAGGCTATAGTAGGCCAAGATCATGCCACTGCACTCCAGCCTGGGCAAAAGAGTGAGACTCTGTCTCAAAAAATGAAAAAATACATAAATAAATAAAAGAAAGTAGGCATGATAAAATTTACGCTAGGAAGATTGGCAAATACTACAAATCAGGTCTTTTGTTTGTTTTGTTTTTCTGAGTCAGTTTACCAGCAGACCACAGACAGAGCTGGGTTTGTATCCTGCGGCCAGCACTCGCTGATGATCCAAATTGGGAAATTCACTTTACCATTCTTACCCTAAATTTTTTGCCTTTGACATGGAGACAATGTATACAAATTATGACGTAAGTGCTTTGCACAGTGCCTGGTGTTTAGTAAGCACTCGATAAATGATAGCTATTATTAGTGTTGCTCTTTTTTTCTCTATATTTTTTTATGGAAAGACAGGCCTTCGAAAATCTGCTTTGCTGATGTGTAGTTCGTTTTTATTATTTCAGGCAAATACATAGGCTCATCAGGAAGAGGACTCTTGTCTGTTTCTAGGTGCTGTTATAGCATACAGATAATTTAGACTCATCTTTAAATGTCTAGCTTAAACCCTCAGCACGTGGGAGGGAGTCAAGTGGGTAAATCCTGAAGTTAGTGGGAGGCCATAAATCGTGTATAACAAATGCACAATATATTTATTATACAAGTTATTAATGTCAGTCTGGGCTGTCGCTTGCTTACATTCTCTGAACACGGAGATAAATCATCACCATTGAACTTTCAATGGGAGACTGAAGAGGGAGAGAAGGCTCCCAATTCACATTTCTTCAAAGAGTTTCTTATCCTTGTACAAGGAGAAAAGGAGGAACAAAATGGGTGCATTGGAAAAAATAAAGAAGAAAATAGAGGAGGGAAGGAAATATTTGGAAACCTACCATGTGCCACATGGTATAATCATTCGTTGATCACATTTTTTTGTTTAAGCCCCATTACAACACTGTCCATACTTCTACAGATCAAGACAAGGTGCTCGAGGAAACTGAGCTACCTGCCCAAGGCGGGTAAGAGGTGAAGCTGGTAAGTGATGGAGCTGGGATCTTAAGCAAGGTTTGTGTTTGAAGGATGGGTCTTCTCCTCTACAACATGATGAACTATGTACAATGAGGAGCATGACTTATTTGCGGGGCCAACTCCAGCAGGATTGGCCCTAAAGGGAGGCAGCTGAGTAGGCTGTCCTGCCCTTAACACTGTAACCATGGATTTACCAAGATGTCAGCCAGCTCAGCCAACCTGCCCAATCCAGTCACTATTAGAGGATCGTCTTACCTCAGACAAGAATACAGCCACCACTGCCTCTAGATAGCCACCACTCGCAACACTTAGGACATAAAAAGGAGCTTTCTTCCCAATAGCCCCTTAACCTTATTGAGCACGTGCAGCTTTCTGTTGCTCCCTGGCTCAGAATTCCCTATGAGACTTGTTAAAAATACATTGCTTTGGGCCCTGTGTAAGACCTACTGAACACGAATCTCTGGGGGTGGGGTTCAGAAATCTGATTTTTAAATATTTTTTCCCCAGAATTGTTTTATTTTTATTTATTTTATTTATTTATTTTTTTCAGAATTGTTAACTATTATTTCTGCAGATGGAGAATTAGAGAAAGGTCATTTAAAAGCCACATAGTGATAATCTATGCATTCAATACAATCTGCAATAAGCCCCTAGCCATGCCCTTCAGTGCCTATGGATGCTGGTGCCTTCAATTATTTTGATAATGGTAATGGTAAAGAATGCATGTATGCATGTACTCTTCTAGCATACTATATGGAAATACAGAAGAGATTTCTTTAAAATTAAGTGTAAAGCATATATTTATGTGTAGTGAAAGGACCACCATTCACATTTCCTGTGTATAGCAGGTTAATTAGGCTTGTAGATAAGACTAGAAACTTATTCATAACCATATAAATATGCAGCAAGACTAAAGATACAGAAAAGTTTTAAGGGGAGAGCCTTGGCTCCAAACTATCACTTTTACTATTGCCATACCTCCAGTAGGGCAGAGATTAGGTAGAATGTTGTGTGCTAGTCTTGGAAGCTAACCAACCTGTTGTACTGTCTTACTTCAAGTGCATTCCAGATTAAAGGTAATTTTTTATGGACCAGTCTTGGAATCCAACCACATTAATGTAGATTCTTGTTATATACTTACTATGTCAGGTGTAGTTACAATTAAAATATATTCCATGGTAAGATGTTAACTGGAGCAATTCTTAGACACAGTTTATAACCTAGTCCCTCATAAGGTACATTTCTTCAGGATAAAGAACTATTTGGGGCTCATCTGAACACCTGGTGATATGGTTTGACTCTTACGTCCCCACCCAAATCTCACTTGGACTATACTCCCGTAATTCCCATATGTTGCAGGAGTGATCATTGAATCATGGGAGTTGCTTATTCCACACTCTTCTTGTGGTAGTGAATAAGTCTCACAAGATCTGATGGTGTGATAAGGGGAAACATGTTTGGCTTGGCTCTCGTTCGTTCTCTCTTGCCTTCTGTGATGTAAGACATGGCTTTCACCTTCCACCATGATTGTGAGGCCTCCCCAGCCATGTGGAACTGTATGTAAGACCAATTAAATCCTTTTTCCTGTATAAATTACCCAGTGTAGGGTATATCTTTATCACCAGTGTGAAAAGGGGCTAATACATCTGGATATCTAGGACAGTATCACAATGTTTTTAGTCCACTAGAAGGGGCCAGGGGCAATGGCTCACACCTGTAATCCCAGCACTTTGAGAGGCTGAGGCGGGGATCACCTGAGGTCGGGAGTTCAAGACCAGCCTGAACAACATGGAGAAACCCGATCTCCACTAAAAATACAAAAATTAGCCGGGCGTGGTGACACATGCCAGTGATCCCAGCTACTCGGGAGGCTGAGAAAGGAGAATCACTTGAACGCGGGAGGCGGAGGTTGCAGTGAACCAAGATCCTGCCATTGCACTCCAGCCTAGGCAACAAGACTGAAACTCCATCTCAAAAAAAAAAGGGGGCTAGCCTGGGAACATTGCCCTGGAGCATATGTTTGCTTTTAGAAGAAAGCACAGCCTATATGCCAAATGATCTTACAAATAAATTGCTGGCAACTCAGTGGGCTCCTAAGTTGGGCTCCTGAGGGCTGCAGCAAAAACTTACTAAGGTGTTGTGAGCCACAGGACCACAATGCTAGATAAAAGCAGAGCTAGCCAAGAGCTATAAATAGTGTGCCAAATGACCCTAACAAGCTCTCCTATCCACTGGGACTGCTCCAACAGCTTTCTCTTTTGGATACATGAAAGCAGCTGAAAGGATTGTTTTCCCGAGAGCTTTTTGGCTGCCCTGAGCATGTCAAGGGACTTTGCTGTTTCTAATTATCTCCCTTTATGTTCAGGCCGAGACTTGTTAATACAATAAACCAGCGTTTCCAGGACGCGCTCACAACGCAGAAACATCTCAAGGTGTTTTACAAGCAGAAGATCATGTTAAATCAAAACAAATACCAATTAAAGATTAACAGTGGTGTTAGAGAGCTGTTATCATGGTCCAGCCAGGGCTGCTGGGACGGCTAGTGCTGCCTCCAAGCTGCTGCAGTCCAGCTTCCAACCAGATTGCTATTTTGGGATCTACTGGGTATCAGTCTTTGCCTCAGCTCCAGGATTCCAGAATCACAACACTGGAAAAATGTTAAAGGTCTTCACAGATGATCCCTGTTTTTTCAAATGGGGAAACTGACGTTTGGAGAGAAGGGATGACCCAGCACTACCCAATGTTAAGAATCCAAGCTTCTAAAGATAGAATGCCTTCTGCAGCAACATAAATGGAACTGGAGGCCATTATCCCAAATGAAATAACTCAGAAATAGAAAGTCAAATACCTCATATTCTCACTTATAAGTGGGAGCTAAACAATGTGTACCCATGGACATACAGAGGGGAATAATAGACATTGGAGACTCCAAAAAGTAGGAGGGTGGCAGGGGGGAGGGATGAGAAATTATCTATTGGATATAATGCATGCAATTTCGGTGATGGGTATGCTAAAACCCTAGGCTTTACCACTACACAATATATCCATGTGCATGTAACCCCTAGATCTATGAATTTTGAAAAAAGAATCCAAGATTCTTGAGCTACTCTCTAGAGCCCCCAGTCACTGGCCTAGATGCTTTCCACTGCTTTTTCTCTGCTGTCCGCTTATGGCAGGTTGAATTGTGGTCCCTACAAGACATGTCTACCTGGAACCTCAGAATGTGCCCTTACATGGAAAAAGGCTCTTTGCAGATGCATTTAAGTTCAGGATCTCAAGATGAGATCATCCTCTGTTTAGCATAGGCCCTGAAGCCAGTGACTGGTGTCCTTATAAGAGAAAAACAGAGGAGGATGTGAGGCCAACAGAGACTGGGGCAATGCACGTATAAGACTGGGAACTTCGAGGATTGCCGACAGCCCCCTGAGGCTAAGAGGAAGCCAAAGAACAGAGTAGATTCTCCCTCAGACTTCCAGAAGAAACCCATGCTGGAATACCTTGATTTTAGAATTCTGGCCTTAAACTGAGAGAGAATAACTTTCTGCTATTTTTAAGCCACCGAGTTTGAGGTAATTTGTTACAGCAGCCACGGAAAACTAATATCCCCCTCCCGGGGTGCCCTTCCTCGCATCCTGCACATGGTGAGAACTTATTTTATTTTTTTTTCAAGACTCAGTATTAGTATAGCCTCCAGCCTGTGTGGAAGCATTCTTGACCGAACTCCCGGAACAGGATTTGCACAAACCTCTTTGATGTTCTTAAGTGTGTATACCTCCATCAAGTACATCACAGCATCTGTAACTCATTTTTTAAGTTACTTTCTCTCTCCCCTAGCAGATCAATGTTTTTCTGGAGCATGAACCAGCTGTGTTTCAGTTCTGGGTACTAAGGCCAATTGTATACTTGGTCCATAAAGTTGTTGAGGAAATGTCTGTTGAATAAACATGAGTATAAATAAATGACGTAATCCTTGTTCTTTACTCCTTTGTCAGTTATAGAACCCACACCCATTGTAGCTCTTTGCCCATCTATCAACCTTTCCTCCTCCCTAACTTGAAGTCTATCAAAGAGACAGATTTTCAGGCCCAGATATGGGTAGTATAATGTCAAAAATAAAAGCGCCAGCTTTGGGGTCAAACAGACATATTCTCTGATTCTGTTACTTCGTAGGGAGTACCTTAATGTCTCTGAACCTTATCTTGAAAATGCAGGTAGAAGATTAAATGAGATAATGCATGTAATGTGGTCAATTACTCCACTCAGAAGCACATCACTCCCATTTTACAGATTAAGACATTGAATCAAGGGAGGTGGATTGTTGAGGATTGCACAGAGAGTAAGTGCCACTTCAGGACTTGAAATTCATACTGTTCAAGTCCATGTCCCTAAACACTACATTACACAGAATTATGGGGTCCCCTACAAGATTTCCTCCAGTCCGTTTGCTAAGTAATCACAAATTATTCTATTGTTTCCAAGAATGAAGCGTCTTTGGAATACCACACATCCTTGAATTTATTTTGTTTGGTATTCCAGCTCCTTGGGAGACTTCTAAATTCATATCTAATACAGACTTCTCTAGTCTCAGCTGGTTTGAGACACTGTGGATCGCAATGCTGGGAGTATGAAAACAAATGCCTTCTGCCCAAACCATCATCTTTTAATTACAAATCACTCTGTCAATTTGGAAGTGCTTCCCTTTGGATGCGAACATCTTGCAGTCTGGCACTAGTTAGAGCTGGGAAGAAACTGAGGGAGGATCCGTGGGGAGAGGAGAAGATGAGGGGAAGAATGAATCAAGAAGGGAGGAAGGAGAAAGACAATGGAATCATCAATTTGAACAGACGTTTGAGCTCATCTAGGTCAAGGCTCTGTGTGGCATGGTTCCAGGGGCTCTGATTCCCATGGATCTATGGACTGGCATCCAAGTAGTGGAACAGTGGCTCCTGACGTTGTGAAATATCATGACACAAGGTGCAACTTTTTTTTTAAAGCAGTGGGTGAAACTAAGGTATATAGAATTGAAGTGGCTCCACTAACAAGCATCAGCAAGGTAAGGGCAGAACTAAAAACTCAGGATTCTAATTCAGTGCTCTGTAGCATACAAACAGTTAGGTATCCAAATATAAAAGAAAACATACAGGTATGGACAAAGAGTGTTTTGCAGGCAAGGCAAAACAGAGTTAAGACTTGAAAGAGGGAAAACAAGATGAAGAAGGAATACAGAGATGAAGAGAGATCAAGACGACATCTACAAAGGAGAAAAAGAGGGACAGAGAACAAGACAGTGGCAGAGAATCTGTGAAAAACAGAGAAAGTCAAAGACAATATAGTGCAGTGTGAATCCAAACAAAATGCAAGAGAAAGACTGCCGAAATAAAAATGCACGGTTAGAGAACTGGTTAGTCACTCTCCAATGAAATTATCTAATGCATCTCCCTTGCTGGTATGCATGAGGTCCTGGCTTCTTAATAAGTCCCCTCATTTCCTATGACCAGGCCTGGCTGACCTCCCTCATCACTCACTCTGCTCAGGTTCCTGCCTCCAGGGGTGTCTTCTGCAGGGACTGTCCTGCTTTTCCACTCCACTCCTGGATATTGCTCGGTTCATTCCACCTAATCCTTTGCAATATCATCTCTTTCAGAAAATCCTCCTAGCATCTCTTCCTACTGTCCATCCTCCATTCTAGTCAGGGTTGGGAGACCCTATTCTGAATCCCACGACACCCCACAAACTCCCATTATATTATTTATCACAATGGACTGTAAATCTCTGTTTTAATGTTATCCTTTTTTTTTTAACCCCAACAAAATGTAAATATCCTAGGGCCAGGAATTAGGTAGGGTTCATCTTATATCTCCAGCAATCTACCGCAGGGTGAAAAATACACCACACACTCAATGCATGACTGATGAATGAATGAATGGACAAATCACTCCTCCTCTCAGGAGTGACAAATTATGTCAACATCCACTGGGGGGTGCTCTTGGGTAACTCGAGCAATGGGCCTGGGGGAGCAGGCAGTCTATTTCTCTGTTACCAAACCTCAGCAAAGCAGAGAAGGCAAAAGTGATACCAAACTGGAGAAATCCTTCTAGACTTCACCAGGTGAAGCTGAGAACGGAACAAAGCCTGCCCTAGTGGATGAAAGACTAAAATGAAAGTCACAGAAAATGGACTCGAGTCTATGGAACTGGTTAGCTCTGTGGTGTGGGGGAGTCACTCATCACTGAAGGGCAACAGTTCACTTGATTCACACAAGCCCAGGTGATGGCCATTATTATCCCCAGCCCTCACCTGCCGGGAATAGAAGGTTGAATGAGCAAGACAGCGTTCTGTTCTATCGGGGGGAAAAAACCTTAATAGTACAGGAATGAGGTTATCTGGGATTCTTATTCTAATTGCCAACATGTATTGCATATTTTCTATGTCAAACATGATTCCAAGCACTAGCAATACAGGTCTGAGCAAGTCGCTGCCCCTGTCTCCCATTCTCTAAAGGAGGAGGAGTAGAGACATTCACGACTAACCATAATTTTAAGAAAGGAGTAAGGGCTTGATGACAAAAGAGATATAGGTAGCATGCCATGATGGTGACATTTAGTCTGAGGGATCAGGGAAAGCTTCAGAAAGGTGGTGACAGACCTACCAGGACATTTAAGTTTTATTAGACAGAGCTGGGTCAACATGATACCCTAGGCTGATGGAACAGCCCAGCAGACACTAGCAGGCAAAGATGTGCAGGGTGTGTTTGTGGAAGTGTGAGCAGAAGACGGAATGGAAGTAAAGGCTACAGAGGCGGATTTGGCTAATATTAACAGCAGGCAGGATGTGCTGTCAGAACAGCAGAAGTGGCAATAGTGGGGGTGGAAGTGGCTCAGCCACAGGGGCCACAGTAGCAGCTGCTTTGATGGTGCAGAATGCCAAGGACTATACTAAGGGCTGTGTATACAATACCTCTTTCAGTCCTAAATATCTATGTATCTATCTATATATTATATAAAGACACATACATATGTACGTGCACGTATGTGTACATTTATGTATATGCTTAGGAATGCCTATTTTATCAACATGCAGTTTTTATTTCCATTTCTTAAGTGAAGACCATGAGACACAGAGGGGTTAAGTAACATATCCAAGGTGAGTAAGCAGCGAAGCCATGATCTACACCGAGGTCTGTAAATTTCCAGCGGCTATGCTTTTAAATGCTATGCTACACCTCACCCACTGTCAGGCTAAGAAGTTGAGAATTTATCACGAAGGCCAAGAGGGAGCCATCAGAGGTATCTGATGGAATGACACAATCTAACAAATGTTTTCAGAAGATGACTCTGGGGCGACTCCTACCCCAACAGCCTTGGGCGATCCCTGCCCTCCTATTCTTTTAATGGAGCTCCTTCTGGGGCAAGAAGGGGTGGACATGGTCCATTTGTAGCAATCCTCAAATCTCCCAAAGGAGTTCAGGATGAGCCCAGCCCCTCTGACAAATGCTCCAGCCTCCCCCAGCCCCAGAGAGTGATTTATCAGCGCAGCGTCAGCGCCTCTGCCCAGCAGCCTGTGATCCAAGGCTGGCGGCCCAGGCTGGGGTTTTTAATTAGCTGAGAGAGGGAAGAGTCAAGCCCTCTCAGATGGAAAGAAAGAGAGACACCAAGAAGGCTCATAAATCCTGAACCAAGGACCCATCGACTAGAGTCTGGCAGTGGTGGGCAGATGGAGGGGGAGTGGGAGGGGCAGGGGGAGGAGGGGACAGACTGACCGTCTTTTTGGCAATTTCATGGTCTCCCTTGCATTCTGGTCCAGACACCACAGGGAGAATGGGAATTCACATTACCTTTTACACAGGAACCCCTGGGATGCACCCTTTTCTCCTGCGACTTTGTGACCAGAAGTCAGGGCATCTCATTTTTAGCTCCGTCTTTACTGAGCTTCTACATAATTTGAGATAAAAATCACAACAGAAAAGCTTTCAGGCTTTGGAGTTAGATACAAGCTTAATTCTGTGTTCCATGCTGCTTACTAAAACTAACTCAGGCAAGTTGCTTTTCCTCTCTGTGTCTCAGTTTTCTCATCCATAAAGTCAGAATAAGATCTCATATTGCAAGGGCTAAATGAGACAGCACAGGTAAATTACCTGTGTTAAGAAGAGAGGCTCCACCAGTCTCCTGAAGGGACCTTCAGCAGGCATCCCACCATTTAATTACAAGGTCATTTTGGATCACAAGACTCATACTGAAAGCCTGCTCCATGGACTCTGGGAATACAGAGTTGAGTGAAGCAGTCTCTGCCCTTTCAGGCTTCAGAGTCTGGTTGGAACAGACAATGAGATGGGCAGTTACAGAGAGTATGAGAAAGGGCTGTGATTGGGGGTAGTAGTGAATTCCGTGCTGGCACAAAGGAAGGGCACCCGCCGAGCTTGCTGGAGTGTAAGCATGGTAAGCATGCTGGGGTGGGAAGAGCTGAACTGAGTTTTAAAGAACAAGATGACACTGTCGAGAGTAAAAAGGCAAAAGAAGATATTACAGACAGAGGGGACTGTATGAATAGAGAAAGATGGAGCAGAATGGCAAGCACACTGTAGGTCCTCAAAATATTTCTGTTGAATAAAGGAAAGAAGGAAGGAGAAAAAGAGGGAGGTAAAGAAGGGAGGAATTCATCTCATTGGAAGTTTGAGGGGCAGAGAGTTAGAGATGACACTGGCTAAGTGATGTGGACTTTATGATAATGACAAGGAGAAGCCATCAGAAGGTTTCAACAGAAAGTGTTTTCAGATACGTGTGGTAGAAAGGTCACTTTAACTTTTGGAAGCTGGGATGAAAAGGACAAGAGTGGGGTAAAGGAGACCAGTTAGGAAACTGTTAACAATAATTTAGGTGAAGATGACACCATTTGGTTTAAGGCAGGGGCAGTGGGGATGGAGTGAGAGGGCATCTCCTGTAATACAGGAAGTAGTCACAAGCCACACCCGCTTACCTGCCTCATGTGGTCCAGACCCATCACCATGGCAACAGCCTCTTTAACATCCCTGGCCACAGAGAGATAACAACTCTTACATCTGTTCCTGGAGGTTCTGCCTCTACTTTTTTCTTCCTTTCTTTTTATTCTTTTTTTCCCTTTGATTGTATCTGATCCAGCCTCACTGGGTAATTGAGTGTTTGAGAGTGAAAAATTATCTCAGCAGCGTGGCCCTTATCTTGACAGCAAAGCAGCACTTTTAATTTAATTTTGTTCAGAGACGCATGGGTAACAAATTTCACTAATCGCCCGGCTGTCGCCCTCTGCATGGTAACGAGCCGTTTGTTACCAGGCAGCCCAGCGTAAATACATGTGGGAGAGCAGGAGGGGAGAGAGACAGAGGTTGGAAGGAAACAAGGGACAGACACATCAGCATGAGCCAGGCTTGGGATCCACCATCAGGTGGAGAAACAGAGATGAAAGGCCAACTGCATTAGCGCAAAGGGAGGAGCTTTGGAGTGAGACTCGCTGGAGTTTCTGCCCTTGTTCTGCCTCCTATCTGGGTGAAATTCTGAACAAGTGACTTAAACTTTCTGTATGTTAGGGTTCTTATCTGTGAGGTGAGGTGGGATGTTCATAACCTCTACTTCTCTGGGTTGTTGTGAGAGTTCAATGAGGGGCTATAAAGTAAGTAAACAATATCCTGGCCGGGCATGGTGGCTCATACTTGTAATCCCAGCACTTTGGGAGGCCGAGGCAGGTGAATTGCTTAAGCCCAGGAGTTCAAGACCAGACCGGGCAACACGGCAAAACCCCATCGCTACTTAAAATACAAAAATTGGCAAGGCATGGTGGCAGGTACCTGTAATTCCAGTTACTTGGGAGGCTGAGATAGGAGAATCGCTTGAACCTGGCAGGTAGAGGCTGCAGTGAGCTGAGTGTCACTGCACTCAAGCCTGGGCAACAGAGCGCCACTCTGTCAAAATATAAATATACTTCCTAAGAATGATGCCATGATATTCTTGAGGCTGCTAAGGACCTTAAAAAAAAACCTGACCCTTCCTCCAATGTTTGAAATACTTTCAGAAAATCCTCCTCAGATTATTGCTTGAATTTTGCTTGCATTCATCGAATGCAATGATGGGGAACTCACTCACTATGGAAGCAGACAAGAACTCTGACTCTCAGAATTGTCTTGCTTATGCTGATATGTAATATGCATCCTTCAAGCTCCATCCTAGGTTAGCCCAGCCCTGCAGTCTTGACTTCTGTAAAGAGCAAATATACCCTCCTTCCTATGTGAGCTCCTCCCTTAGATTTGTATATAGATATAATGTTGTGTCTCACCACACCCAAGTCTTCTTGTTTCCAGCTAAAAATGTCCTGTAGAATATCAGAGCTAGAATAGGCTTTATAAGTCACATGGCACAACATTACACTTTATATATTAGGAAACTGAGGTCCAAAAATAGGAAGAAAATTGAAAAAGTCGTTATTTTTTGAGCACTTATTATGTTTTCTCCTTGTTTTCAGATTTCCATCATTATTTCATCAGGCATCTGTATGTATATTTTTCTCCACTGAAGAGAAAAGCTCCATCCTTGATTTATGGTCTTTCTGTTTCTTAAAGCCCTTACTCCAAAGCACTTTGGCCATGGACACACGATTTACACTGCATTGTCTTACTTTTGTTACAAAATAAAAACAAAAAGTACCTTGTTATTAGAAGCTTTGCATTGAAGAATCAGGAAAGAAATTACAGAATTATAGTCTATTTAACCAGAGAGAAGCTGAGGCCAAAGAATTTAATTGATCTGATATTCTCTATTATTTATTGCGCCCTCTATAGCTTGAAAATGCCTGGAGAGAAGAGACCACTAGTCCAACTGATCTATGCCTTGGTTTCTTAAGGCAATGATTCTCAGCTATGGCTGCTCCTGGAGAGCTTTTAAAAAGAAGGGCGGGTGCAGCGGCTTACACCTGTAATCCCAGCACATCTGGAGGCCATGGCGGGAGGTTCACTGAAGTCCAGGAGTTTGAGACCAGCCTGGGCAACATAGTGAAATCCTGCCTCTACAAATAATTTTTAAAAAATTAGCTGGGTGTGGTGGTGTGTAACTGTGGTCCCAGCTACCTGGGGGACTGAGGAAGGAGGATTGCCTGAGGCTGGGAGGTCAAGGCTGACATGAGCTGTGATGATGGTACCCTTACACTCCAGCCTGGGTGACAGAGTGAGACCCTGTCTCAAGAGAGAGAATAAGATGAAGAAAAGAAGAAAGAGAGACAGAGGGGAGAGAGAGAGAGGAGAGAGGAGAAAGAGAGAGAGAGAGAGAGAGGAAGAGAGGAAGAGAGAAAGAGAGGAAGAGAGGGAGGGAGGGAGGGAGGAACCAGCATGCCCAGGCTCTTCCCAAGCCTATTAAATCAAACTCTGGACTGAGGTCCAAAGTTAGGTATTTGTCATTTAAACCTAAGTGTGTTTACTATGCAGACAGGGCTGGGAACCATGATACAAGGGGAAAGAGTCCTTTACTCGCAACATCATGCTTCAAGGACAGAGAAAAAGACATCGTTCTCATGGCACAGAATGCTTTCCGACTGGATATTTACTTTTAATTTTTCTTTCTCTTTCTTCTATTTTTTTCACAATTAAGTAAAGGTGAGATATATTCATACCACCAAGGATTCCAAGACCAGACACACAATGGCTTGAATAAACAAAAAGAGGGATGAACAATGTTTTTCAAGATTTCGGATCGATCTAAAGGTATAATAGACAATTGAGATCTGCTGCCCTAGTTACGGAAACACAGCCTCCTCGTGTGTAAGCTAAAGTGGTTGGAACTAAGGCTACCATTTGTTCATCATTTACCATCTTCTCCAGGACCTGTGCTAAGTTTGTTACTTGTATTATTACAATCTCGCAACCACTCTTAGAAGAAGGAACTACAAGAACGGCTATTACACCGCTGAGGAAATCATGGGTTGGTTAGACTGACCTCCTAGAGTTCACACTGCCCAGGACACATAACTACGTGTAGGTTCTGACTCTGAAGACCACAAATAAACACTGCACATTAAACTACCTCCAGCAAATCCACCCACCTCACATCCCTTTCAGGAACAGGCAGAGGATAAATAACAAATAGAAGGGTAAATACATGCATAATATTTAACATTGTGATTCACCTACATATTTCTTTTTCAAATGAGTTCATTCATTTGTCCTTAAATAATTGTGGTTTGTAAATTCTGCCCTTCTTCAAAAACTCACGCTTCATTCACACTTACCTGGCTGTATAATATTCTCTCAAGCGGGTCCATCATCATTTCCTTAGTCATCCTCCTATTGTTGGACATTTGGGTTCATTCTAATTTTTCTCTATTAGAGATTATGCTACAATGACTATATTTAGGTTTAGAGTTTCAAGAAAAATGCACAGTGTCACAGAAAAAAAAATGGTAGTATAATGCGTAGTGAAAAAAACACCAGTGTAAATGTGTGTGAAGATTATGGGTACAAGGATAAGAAACTGTGTGCAGGAAATGAGGATGGGGAAGAAATGAAATGAGCTCTTTAGATCTAGAAGGTTTTCATTCGTTTCTATTTTTCTACATTTCTTTAGTATAATTATTACATTACTTTATATTGGTTGAAGAAAATGTCAAAACAATGAGCATACCACCACCAATAAGGTTGAAACACTCAGGTCCACAGATGCCCTTAGAGCAGAGAGATGAGCTTAGGAGTCAGTGGTCTTGACTTCTTTCACAGACAGAAACCTAGGAAGAAGTTTCCTAAGGGCTGGAGCCATGTCTTGCTAACTCTTGACACCCCAGAGAACCACACCGTTCCTAGAATCTACAATGTGTGTTAAACGAACACAAGCATACAATTTCAGAGCTGTAAGAGGTCTCTGAGGCAATATATTCAAACATCACACCCAAGTTTAATAGAAAGAGAGCCAAGGGGACTTGCCCAAGGTTCTCCAGCATTTTAGCTCCCGAATCAGGGTTGAGGCCACTTTTTCTAAAGTCTACTCCACTTAGAAGAGGCAGATGGCAAATCTGCCCAGTGGGAGCCGTGGAAGAAAAGCCCTTTGCCAGTTTAACACAGAATGGGTTTGACTGAGTGACTTGGGGTACTGCACATTGGTATACACGCTGAGTGCCTTGCATTGTTAGTTACAAATCTCCCCTGAATCCACTTGCTCCGTAGTCTCTCAGCTGTTCTCATGACAAACGCCTCTGGGCGGTGGCATCTGTCTTCTTCACATGGAGCACTAGTTTTATTTGCATCAAAGATGTTGAGGGAAGGACATTTTCTACCCAGAATCCATGAGTAAGAAACATACCCTCAGCCCTTTCACTTTCCAGTCTACACCCTCTCCCACAATAGTTTCCTACTCTCATGCCTTTATTTACCACCATGTAGGAGGTGGAATTTTAAAATAGCCTCCAACATACCCACCCCCTGCACACTCTCTGTATATTTCCCTTAATGTGAGTGCCACTGTGACTGTGATAGGGTATCACTCCAGAATTAGGTTACTTTCTATGACAAGGGTGAAAGGATTTTGCAAATGTACTAAAGGTCTCAAATCAGTTGACTTTGAGTTCATCAAAAAGAAGTTCATCTTGGGTAGGCCTGGCTGAATCAAGTGAGCCCTTAAAAGAGACTAGGTCCTTGAAGGAAGAGAGTCCAAGTGTGATGATCTCCTGCTGGCCTTGGATAAGCATGTTGTGAGCCACCTACAGGGGAGGCACGCGGCAAGGGCTTCAGAGTGGCCTCTAAGATCTGAGTCTGGTCCCTGCTGACAGCAGGCAGGAAAACAGGTGCATCACTCACACAGCTACAAGGAAATGAATTCTACCAACAACCACATACACTTGGAAGAGGACCCTGCATGTCCGCTGCAATGGCAGTCCACTGACCCCTTGGTTTTAGATGCTTACATGAACTTGAGTAAAGAACCCAGTTATGCCATGACTGGACTTTGATCTACAAAACTGGGAGTTAATACATGCATGTTGTTTGAAGCTGCTATGTTTGTATCAACTGGTTACTCATAGAAAACTGATATACGACCACTGAGGTCTGACTCCCACACTCTCCCCTCGACTGGAACACTCCTGACCTCAGATCTGCTTGGCATTGTCACCATCTGAATGGCTCACAGGCACCTCAAGGCAGCAGCTCCAGAATCCAGCTCATCTCTTTCTCTCCTGAGCACCTACTTCTCCCTCCTTGCCCGGCTATGTGATTCTCCCAGCTTTTATGCTGGAAACCAGTATTCATTTCCAGCAAGCTTCAGTGGCTCACCTTCTTGGAGCCAGTCTGTCACTGGGTTCCTCTAACTGTATTTTTAACATGTTCCTGATATTCAAACCCTACCATGCCCACCCAGAGTGTCCCCATTCTACCCCAATAGCCTCCTAACTAGTCTCCCTGCCTTCAGTCTTTCTTCCAGTTCTTTCTCTTCGGTAGAAAGAGTAATCTTCCTAAAACAGACATGAAGTAATAGATCCCTTCCTTCAATAATAGATCCCTTCCTGGCAGAGGTGGGCAGATCACCTGAGGTCAGGAATTCAAGACAAGCCTGGCCAACAAGGTGAAACACCATCTCTACTAAATATATAAAAAATTAGCTGGGTGTGGTGGTGCATGCCTGTGGTCCCAGCTACTACAGAGGCTGAGGCACGAGAATCGCTTGAACCTGGGAGGCAGAGGTTGCAGTGAGTTGAGATTGTGCCACTGCACTCTAGCCTGGGTGACAGAGTGAGACTGTCTCAAAAAAACAAAATAAAACAAAATAAAAAATACCCTTCTTAGACTTGCCATTTCATGGTAGGTTCAAGGGTAAACTTTTTTCTGCTCACAGGGACATGCCCTTTTTTATTTATTTATTTTTTTTAGATAGAGACTTGCTCTGTCTCCAGACTGGAGTGCAGTGGTGCAATCTCAGCTCACTGCAACCTCTGCCTCTGGGCTCAAACAATTCTGTTTCAGCTTCCTGAGTAGCTGGGACAACAGGTGTGCGCCACACCCAAATAAGTTTTGTATTTTTTGTAGAGACGGGGTTTTACCATGTTGGCCAGGATGGTCTCTATTTCTTGACCTCGTGATCTGCCCACCTTGGCCTCCCAAAGTGCTGGGATTACAGGCATGAGCCACCGAGCCACCGGGCCCAGCCCATGCCATTTTTTAGAAGTTGGCCATCTCCCATCGATCTTTCAGGTATAAGCTTTCAGGTAGTATCAGCTTCTCAAAGCTATAGCTCATGAGTCTCCTGATTACATTAGTTCCTCTTTTCATCAGAGGCAGTCCTCACAGTTTGGAATAATATATTCATTCAAGTGTCTATTTGTGAAATACACTCGCCCTTCCCTTTTTCCTCTGGCATAACTAGAAATTTCATAAGGAAAGCCACCCTATTGGTCTATTTCCCACCATGTTTCTGGTCTTTAGCAAAGAGTCTCAGCAGAATTAGATATTTAGCAAACATTAGTTGATTATGCAAATGAAAAAAATGAATAAACTTAGCATTTAGTCAAAGCCTTTCTCAATCTAGCTGAATTTATCCTTCCCAGACTTTTTCTCACTGTCTTCCTTCACATATCTTATATTCTAATAACACATGACACCATTTAACCATCACAAAAACCCTGTGAGATAGAATTATCATTTCCATTTTTGAGAGGAGGAAATCCAGGCCTGGGAACATACATTCGCTTGCCCAAAATCTCCCAAAGTGAAAGTCAGAGTTAAATAAGGTCATGCACGCAAGCATCTCACACAGCCGGTGACACACTGCGGGTGCCCATGAACAGTGGTATGTCATGGGCTGTTTATCTGGAAAAGAGTTTTTCGGGAGTAAGAGAACCTGGCCATCTCACAGGATTGGGAAGAAAGGGGATGACAGAGTGTTCTTGCTTGGGGCGGGAAGCAAAGAGTCACAGTCTCTCATTCTAAGGAAAGGCGGGTGGGGGAATCCTGCTGAGCCTAGTTGGAAAACAAGAAAGCGAGAGAGACTGATTATTCCTTCTCGCTAGTGTAAGCAACTAAAACGACATGTTTGCTTTATCGCCTTTGGTCTCCCATTTGATTCCTGACAGCCATCTCCCTCCCTTCGATGGCGGGCTGTCAGGTGCTGAGCTGCCTGGCATTGCACAGGAAGAGGAGTACAGAGAACAATTTAAACAGTATTTCAGGGACCGTCATGGCTGGGGGAGGGAGTTTTTGTAGCTAGCTGGCTTTCTTTCTGCATTCAAGGAACCCTTATTTGTCAAAACTGCTTGATGTTTCTGTGGGTTTGGGCAGAAGTAGTTCAGAAGGGATCTTTAAGGAAAAAGAAAGCCAATGTCTATTTTCTTTGAGGTTTGAAGGAAGGGAGAGAAGAGAGACAGATAGGAGCTTTTTAAGCCCATAACAATTTCTGAATACATAATTTTCTCTTCTCTAATGTCTCATTAAATAGGGCCAAATGCAGACGTAGATCAAAGCTAGGCTTCTGTATTTTACTACATTTTAACTCCCAGTTTCTCTGTCCATGAGAGAAACTAGAATCTCTCCAGAAAGCCTGTATGAACTACTAGAACCTTCTGGAGGAAGGTGTTCACTCCTACAAAATTACAAACAGCTAATATTTGAGCAAGAGTTATGATAAGCAAAAGAAAAAAAAAAAGCAAAAAATCTACAAGGTTCTCCTAGGGGCCAGTTCTGGGGGACTGTGACCACGAACAGTCTTTGGAGTCAACCAAACCCCAATTCAAGCGACAGCTATGCAACTTATTGGTTCCATTATCTTGAAGAAGCTTCTCTGCTTAGTTTCAGTTTTGTTCTTTCAAATAGAGACAAGGACAACAACTGGTTGCTAGGAAGATCAGTGAATGTGCAATAGACCTGACACAAAAGTGACACTCAGCACATGGTTGCTCTAAGTAGTTATTCCCCTTATCATTGTTATCCAAGTTCTAGGCTTGGGACATGGGGGGATACACTCCATAGGGACCCAAAGCCAGCATAGGAATTGAAAGGTGCTGTTGGCTCATATATATCAAGGAAGCTCCAGAGTGGTGGTTCTTAATGCTGGCTGATATTTAATAATTAGAATCTGGAAAGGATATTATACTTATAACCAGAGATTTGGCCAGACAGTTCCTTGAAATGGGGAGGAGGTTGATTCTTGGGATTGGCATTTTAAAAACTGATTCTGAGATTCATTTAGGCTAAAGAACTACCCAGCCCTGACAGCTCTTCTTCCCACACAGCTGAGAAACCTGCCCTACCATTGGTTCTGCCCTGAGCTTCGTTCTAGAACTCATCATTCTTTCAAGTAGGAAGCAGCAGAGTACCCAGCCTCCTATTCAGACCCTAAATATTCAGCTTCTCCAGCTGACCTTACTGTCTTCTGTTTCTGAAAAGGAATCCTCTTCATTGGGCCTTGGATGTTGTAGTTTGCTTCGTGCCTGCCTTCCCCACCCCCCATAACACTTCACCATCTAGTGCATCATCCTCGGGGAAGATACTGGATTGCTCAGACTATTTCTAGAAAATGGTCTTTGAATCACAGCCTGTGGTTAAGTTCCTACTTCTTACTGACAGTTCTCCCCAGTGGTGTGCTGGTAATTGTTTAACAATGGGCTCTCTGAGTAAGAGCAGGCAGCTTCCATTTTAAGTATTTTCCAGTTTCCATAGTACAAATCTTTCTCCCATGGCTGATTACAAGCTCCCAAAGTGGCATCACTCACAGCAGAGTTGGGACAAGATGAGCACAGTAGGCTGTCAACAAACTGGAATGGGCTGGCCTCTGCACACCACTGCAAGTCCTCCTTATCATATGTTTTCCTACATGACCAAATACTAGGCCCCCACTGTTGGTGGTTCCCGGGGAGGGCTGGTCCCACGGATGCTGCTTTCTGTCCTCCATACTGAACTAACTTCTCAGGGCCTGAGCTGGTTCTGACCACCACTATGTCTGGTCCCAGCCCCTCCCAGGCTACCTTTCCTCACCATCACAGTAGTTACAGAGCTGACACCAGGAAGTTCTCAGGGATATGATCAGGCTTCCTGTGTCAGACACAGATACGGGTATCCTCTTCCTATCTCTTATTGAGTACATACCTTGTGTCAGGCACTGTTGTATGCACTTTACAGGGCTTATCTCATTTACCCTTATAATGGCCTGAGTAGATTTTGAAATCCAATAGCTTAATACACACTCAAGCTTCTCTTACCTCATGGCAGCCTTAGGAAAGTGAGCCCTCTCAATTCTTGGTTTTTCCATCTATAAAACGGGGAGGAAAAAAAATCCCTTCTCCTGATATTGTTTAGAATAATATGAAATGATACATTTGGAGAGCACAGATCAGCATAGAGATAATTCAATAAAACTAATACAGTTTCTTCTGTTCTTTTCCTCTCTTTCATTTCTTGTTGAACCCATTTCTATTATGGACCCTAGAATGGTTTTATTGTGAACTCAGAGAGTGTCAAGTTCTATCTTGCTGGTCGACAGATAGGAAACTGAGGCCAAAAGCCTTGCTCAAAGCCCCTTAACCCAACGAGAGTACACCTAGGATTCAAACCCAAGTCGTAGGACTTCCAGTGATTTCATGACATTCTCTTGCTTTGCTCTTCCTCCTCCTGTCCCTCACCTAGCACTCTTTCCCCTGGCTTTCCACCCTGTCTTAACTCCCCCCTGCTTTCTCTATATCCATGTCCAGGCTCTGTAATAACCAGAGAAACTCACCCCCTGAAGGTGCTGGTACACTCACCTGTGGGTCCTCAAGCTAACCGTTTTCCTTGAGCCTCTAGTCATGTTGTCCTCAGTGGGAATCCCTGCATGGAGGGAGTAGCAGGCCAACCTGCCCCACATCGCTGAGATCATTTCCTCTCCTTAAAGCCTAGCCCTCTCTTCCAGGTTACTCTGGCTACAGGGCTTTAGAGGCTGTTAGAATGCTAACTGATGTGTCTTCAGTGTTTACTCTGCTCTGAGTAGCAGGTCCTGGGGGTGTGCTCTGCCAGCTGGTAGAGGGTAGCCAGTAGATCTGCCCAGGAACAAGGCTACCTTTAGGCAAGAAGCAGAGGATGGTGAAGTGAAAAGCTGCATCACAATGTCCCCAAGAGGCTAGGCCTACAAAACTCACATTTTCCACAAAAATGTTTATTGTTTTCTTTTCTTTCTTTCTTTTTTTCTCTTTTTTTTTTTTTTTTTGACAGGGTCTCACTCTGATGCCCAGTCTGTGGTGCAGTGGTGCAATCATAGCTCACTGTAGCCTCGACCTCTGGAGCTCAAGCAATCCTCCAGCCTCAGCCTCCTGAGTCGCTGGGATTAAAGGTACCTGCTCCTACATCTGGCTAATTTTGTGTGTGTATGTAGAGATTGGGTTTCATCATGTTGCCCAGGCTGGTCTGGAACTCCTGGGCTCTAGTGATCTTTGGTGTCCCAAAGTACGAAGATTACAGGAGTTAGCCACTATGCCTGGCCACTATTGTTTTTCTAGAAGGAAGGTTAATTTGCAAGCCAGTACATTAGAAAGAGGCCCTAGAGCCTGTGTGGCTCAGGCAATGATGTGATATGTGTAATTGGCTAGCAATAAAATAATCACATGGTGGGCGCACCGGGCTAAGCATTTCCTCTGCTTATGTTAACTCATTTAATCCTCATAACAAGCCCAAGGGAGAACAGAAGGACAACTACTATACTTGTTTCCTATACTCAAGAGAAACTGAGGTCAGAGAACAAACGTGTCTTGCCTTAAGTTCTGCAATGCTAGGAAATGGCAGAGCAAAGATGTAAACCCATGTCTACTGATTCCAAAGCCTACGTTCAACACAGAAGCCCTATTATCTTCTGGGTGTATTACTGGAAATAATTTCAACATGACAAAGTTGCAAAGATAAGAAAAGTACAAAGAATGGTCATCTATCTTTGGCCTAGCTTCACCTGTTGTTAACATTTTGCCCCATTTGATTTTTCATTTGAGGAGATGACATTTTTAACCTTGAGGAAAATGCCTCCTTTCTCTGAGCCTTGGTTTCTATGAGCATAAAATAGAAGATAGAATGGATTTCCCTTCCAGCTAAAAAGAACCTTGCTGTTTGATGAGAAGTGATGGGTAAAGGATGAGGTAAGCCCTTTGTCAGTGGTCAAGGCACAGCTGCTGCCTCTTACTTTAGTCTCATTTTCCATCATTCCTGCACATGAACTTGGGTTCTACTCAGTTCTGGCATCTCTCCTCCACCCCCTTCCCCAGTGTGCCATGTACTATCCGCCCTCACACCTTGGCAGGTACCATTCTGCAGATGCTCAGCTTTCACTCCATTCCATTTTCATTTCCTGGAGTCTCTGATCCATTTCTGGAGTCACAGCTTATATTTCGTAACAGAAGGCTTCAGTTCCCAAAGGCCTCCTCTGCAGATAAGGCTTGAACTTTTCCTCACCTATTCTTTTCCTCGAAAACAGGATTAAACTGTGTGTGTGTGTGAAGTGGGAAGGGGTGGAGAATCATAAAGAAAAGTCACATATCTATATATCTTAGCACAAAGTTTTGCTTATGGATTCAGTGGTTCTTATTTACAGAAACTCCCAGCTTAGAAATTGCCATGTTAAAACAAGCAACTAAAACAAACATGCCAACCAGTAGCATTCATGCTCTGGTTCTTTCTGCTGGAGAACTAAGCAGCAAAGCTTAGAGGAAAGTACATGAAATTGAGAATCAGAAAACCTGGATGTCTGTAACGGGCTGAGCAACCTGGAAATGAGAAAAGTGAGGTCCAGAGAGGGAGAGCGGTGTACCCAAATCCATATAGCACAGAGCTGGGCTGGGAGGCTCATGCTGGTATTTGCACTGCTGAAATGGTCCAGTGGCTATAACTGTTCTGTTTCCTGCTCAGCATTGTGCCCAGGGTGGGCAAACCACGTGCACTTCTCATCTGGACCTTCAGCTTCACTCACATTTATTCTGATTAGCAGTGCTTCCCTGTGTGTTTCCACACTCCTTGCCTCCAGAGACTGTAACCACAGTGAGGTTGAGTGCTCAGGCCCCATTTTCACACTGCCCAGCAGCAGTGTGAAACGGTTAGTTGAGTCACTTATTTCACAAATACAGGTTAAACTACAATGAGGCATATGCCTTGATGACATATGACGTAAATATCATTGTATGACAATAGGAAAGTTGAGGCCCTGAGGGAGCACAGGCTGGCCAAGCATCACTAAGCTAGTTGATGGTGAGGTATGGACTTGAACACCCTGAGCCCAACACTCTTTGCCTATGGAGTATCATCTCAAATGAATATAAGTTGACGTCTTCCCAGTAGTAACAATTACAATAGCTAGTTTATTACTTAATTCTGTAAAATACCATCAGATTTGGCACACTTAAAACAATGATAAACTGGAGGGTTATTTAGTTGATCAAACATAGAAAGCCTTGAAGGACAAATGGACTCTTTTATTTATTTTTTGTTTGTTTCCATTCTTAATTTTTTTAATTTTTTCCAGAGGTTATTGGGGTATAGGTGGTATTTGGTTGCATGAGTAAGTTCTTTAATGATGATTTGTGAGATTTTGGTGCACCCATCACCTGAGCAGTGCACCCTATTTGTAGTCCTTTATCCCTCTCCCTCCTCCCACCCTTCCTCTCAAGTCACTAAAGTCCATTGTATCCTTCTTCTGCCTTTGCATCCCCATAGCTTAGTTCCCACATATCAGTGAGAACATACGATGTTTGGTTTTCCATTCCTGAGATACTTCACTTAGAATAATAGTCTTCAATCTCATCCAGGTTGCCATAAATGCTGTTAATTCATTCTTTTTTATGGCCAAGTAGTATTCCATTGTGTGTGTGTGTGTGTGTGTGTATACCACAGTTTCTTTATCCACTTGTTGGCTGATGGGCAACAAATAGACTCTTTTTTTTTTTTTTTTTTTTTTTGAGACGGAGTTTCGCTCTTGTTGCCCAGGCTGGAGTGCAATGGCGCGATCTCGGCTCACTGCAACCTCCGCCTCCTGGGTTCAGGCAATTCTCCTGCCTCAGCCTCCTGAGTAGAACAAATAGACTCTTTTAGACAGCACGATCATATATGATTTGGGATTAGACTTATTTCACAGAGCCTGGTGAAACTCTATGCATGCTTCCTGGACCAGACATACAGGTGAGGGTAACATGTCGATGGTTTAAGACAGGAGTCAGCTAAGGTTCATGGGTGAAATCTGAACTAGCACCTGTTCTTAGAAATAACGTTTATTAGAATATATTTATGTCCATTCATCTATGTGTTGCCTATGGCAGGTTTCACGGTCCAACAACAAAATTGAGTAGATCCAACAGGGACTGGAAGGCCTGGAAAGCTGAGAATGTTTGCCAACTGTTCACTTACAG
The DNA here is from genome assembly GCF_009761245.1 of Sapajus apella. Classification (NCBI taxonomy): domain Eukaryota; kingdom Metazoa; phylum Chordata; class Mammalia; order Primates; family Cebidae; genus Sapajus; species Sapajus apella. Next base: position 2,367,618 of record NW_022437016.1, read on the forward strand.
CAGAACACTGCTGACCCCTTATTTAGGAAATCCCACCAGACACACATATCTTGTTCTCTCCGACTCTGTTTTTCCATCTGTCTCCTCTTTTCTACTTCCTTCCATTATCCATATTGATGGCTATAGTTCTGTGCTTTGGGATGAGGTTCTACCTGGTTATACCAGACACCCCTCCAAAGTAGTCCCATTCTCCATACAAAGAGCTTAAGGCTTAAGAAAGACAAAAGTACTTCCAGACTACACAGCAAATCTTTTTCATAAGGGATCCTATTGCTGAAAATGGGATTTCAGCTGATTTAGTTTGGAGCTCGGAATGTCTGGAAGGGAAAGAAAATATGAGAAGAAAGAACAAATATTTCTTGAGCACCTTCGAGTAAGACCCAGCACCTGCTACTCTGTGCTTACTCTGTGAGGCAGGTGTCAACAGCTCCATTTTATGCAAAGGGAAGCACCCAGAGGCTAAAATCCATCTAGAGCCACATGGAAGGGAGGATAAGGTGAGGTCAGGACTCATAGCCAGCTCTGGCTGAGTCTAATGACAGTTCTATTTTTCTCATGGTGTATGCTGAGAGAGATCTATGTACAAACACTTGTTAGATGCTTGCTCTCTCCGTCTCCTCCATGTCCCGCACCCCACCACCACCCCCCAGTGTAACTTTTTCTGCCATGCAGTCTGGCCTGGTTACATCATTCCCAGATGGCACACATGACAATCACACTCCAAGAACCCAGGCAGAGTGTGTTTTTCACCAGCAATGCTCAAGTCCTCTTGCTACAGCTGGGCATGGCCTTCCTGATGGCCTTGAAGCAGAAAAATAGGAAGAGGTAATGTTATAAGTAGAATTTTCGAGGCCGCAAAAGAAGTAGCACTGAAATATAAATTTCCTCAGCAAGGCAACTTACTTCTATAGAAGGGTGCAGCTCACGTATGAAACGAGGGCGAGTGCACACCTGGACAAGGAGGGGAGGGGTACTTATGCCTGACTGAGGTCGCCCCTATTGCTGTGTCATTCCCCTATTGGCTAGGGTTACCAAGCACAGTCTAGTCTAATTCCGATTGGCTATCTTAAAGGGAGCAGAGGTACGAGCCGGAGTGGTGGGGTGGGTAGTTTGGCAGAGTGGGAAGGATGGTTATAGGCAGGTCAGAGCAGGTAAGCAGGGGTCAAAGCAGGTGACCAGAGCAGGTGACCAGAGCAGGTGACTGGAATGAGTCAGGACAGGGCAGGGGAACAGATGTGAACTACTGAACAGAACTGGTGGAAAAGGTTGTTCACTGAAACTACAAGGAAGTTAAACTTTAAAATACAGAATTAAAGAATAAGACAGCTGAACATACTGACATACGGAATCTTTTAAGAGAAATGGGGTTCACTATATCAAACAGTAAGTTTCCAGCTCTGCTTACCAGGAGCAGGAAAAAGAAGGGAGGAGGAGAGCATGTCCTTTTCCAGCAAGCAGGTATAAAATGAGAGAAAACAAGAGGGGCAGACAGAAAAGTAGGCTCCATCCTGAACACCTGTAAGCCAGACATTGTGCAGGTGTTTCTTTCACCCACTCATTCGGCATTCATTCAAAATATTCACCCAGTGCCTGCTATGGGCCCATCCCTGTGCTTGGTGCTGAGGATAAAACTGGACAAAATGACAATGTGTCTATCCTCATGAAGTTTCCAGTTCAGTGGAGGACACAAACGGTACCCGGGAAGCATATCAGTAAATGTAAAATTATAGTGGCGACCAAGCCTACAAAAGGGGTACATCACAGCATCTGGTACAGAATAAGACAGGGAAATGAACTCAGGTACAGACAGCTTTGCAGAAAATATGCCATTTAAGTGGAGATCTCACGTGAGTGGGGGATGAACAAGTCAAAAGGCAGGGAAGAGCATGCCAGGAGACAAATGCTGTGATGGCTGTGGCAGGACAGACGCAGGAGAGCTGGGGAAGAGGTCCCAGGGGCGAGGGGGCAAGGGAAGGAGCAGACAGAGCCTAGGGGAGAGAGGTAGGGCAAGGCCACTCAGGGTAGCAGGTGTGACAGGGAGTTTCCATTTCATCCTGAAAGTAAAATGGAAGCATTGAAAGCTTCTAAGGGGAGAAGCAACAGGATCCCTATTTACATTTGTAAAGATGGTCACTCTGGCTACTAGGTTGAGAATGGGCTGGAGCACAGCAAGGGAGACCATTAGAAGGGACTTTTTAGCAGTGTGAAAGCAAAGGATGCAGGTGACAGGGACTAGGATGGCAGCAGTGGAGAAGGGGAGAACTTGTTGGCAGAAATTGAAGTTATAAAGAGGACACTCATTATTTTATTTATTCTTCACAATGACCCTGTGAGGCAGATGTGGTGACTCCATTTTAAAGATGGGAATTTGAGAATACTGGTTAATGTCCCATGGATGAAAAGAGGCAGAACCATGTCTGAGACCCAGGCAACTTTCCAGCCTCAGCTCTTTCAGGAAGCCCGCCCATATGTAGCTGCTGTTCATCATGTCTTTATTCTCTCAAAGCTGGGATAATCCGAAATGCTCAGTTCAATAACTTTGTCTTCCAAAATCTTCTAATATCTGAAATAGTCTGAACTGCAGTGTAGGACCCCAGGAATAACTTCACCAGTGCTGACGGAGTTGCTTCTGAGCACTCCTCTGAAATCTCTACTTAGAGATTGCAGAAGTGAGGCTCAGAGACCAGCAGTGACTTGCCCAGGGTCAAACAGAAATGTGGCGGCAAACCCAGGACTGAAAATCACTGTTCCTCTCACACACAGATGGCCCCAAAGCCTCAACTTCCTTCTGAGTACTTCAAAGATGGTAAAGTTGAATGTCTTTATCAAAGCCTACATGCCCCTAGATTTTGGAAACACAGCTCAGCTCCTATTTTTCAGATAGACCTGAAAGGGTTACAGTGAATTCATATGGAATCCCAAATGCTATTAGATGACCATTCTCAACTAGCACAAAGAACTGCCTTTCCTGTTACTTTTATCTCTTCCTTCCCCGACCTCCGTGTACTTCATCATTTTTGTGTCACAGATGGGCTGCCTCACACACCCCTGGGCAGACCACAGAGAACTGCTGAGTCGTTGCCTTTGCTAAAGAGGAGCTGAAATGGTGATGGCAGAGGAAAAGGAGAGGACTGGGATGTTGTTGGTCCAGGCAGGCCTGGGGGTGTAGGGAAGAAAGAACCCATCGGCACAGCCAAAGGGGACAGCAGAACCATTCTAGTGTCACAGTTAGACCTGAAAGGAGGGAAACAGAAAAGGGGAGTGGCACTGGGCATGGGGGAGGTAAATAGAGTGTAAAGGAAGCTGAAGCTGGAAGCCAGGTACATCACAAGAGCAGGAGATTCTCACAAATACGCACCACATGTCATCCACAAACAACTAAGAGATCTCAGAGCTCAAATTGGATTGGCTCAGACCCGTCCACTCTCCTGTGTTTCAAATTAAAAAACAGAGACCTGGGTGATAAAAAAGACTTTACTGAGGTCACACAGCAAGTTGGTAGCAGGTCGGCGACTCCCTTCCTGCCCCCAAAGTAAACCCAATAGTCCTTCTCAGCAATGTCACTCTGCCACAACTTCTTTTCTCCTTCCCTACCTCCACCAGAATGCTTCACAGATATAAAGTAATTTTAATCTTTAGAACAACTCTCTATGCTTTAATCTTAATATCCTCATTTGACAACTCAGGGAATTGATGCACAGAGACATTAAGTTCCATGATTAATATGGTACTGCCAGTAAGTGGTGGGGCTGGTATTTGAACCCACGTAACCCACCACCAGAATCCATGCTCTTAGTGCTATGTTCTGTTGCTCTCACACCACCAAGGGCTCCTTGACTTCCCTTGGCTCAGCTCTGTCCTGTGCAGTTTCCCCACTAAGTCAGTGACTGCTGAAGGCGCCCTCACTCCTGCCCAAACTATATGAAAGAGTAAAAAACGGGTCACAGGCCTTTCATGAAGGACTGTGGCACTTGCAGACCGAGACACTGGGTTCTAAGGTCATTTGACCAGAACAAAGATGATGCAGAACCGAATTCACTCTCTGTATTCAACAACAAAAAGTTACAGCAGCTGCGGCAGCACCAGCAACAACCTTCACAACATCAAACACAGTATTAAGAATGCTCTCCCTGTGATCCTGCAAAAAGGGTAGGGTAATTTAGGCTCACTGAATCTAAGCATTCAATTCCTTCCATATTCTCTCGGTTCCCTTTCTTGTTGCGCCTTTTTCCCTTAGCATTTATCACCATCTAATATATTTGTATTTTGATATAATACAAACCCTGCAAGAGCAGGAATTTTAAATTGTTGCTGGGTTTGTGTCCCTAATACCTAGAAGAATGGCAGGCATGTAGCTGGTACAGAGGAAATATTTGTGGTATGTATGAAAGGAAGAAAGAAAGAAAAGAGAAAGAGAGGGAGGGAAGGTGGGAGGGAGGGAGGAAGTGAGGGAGGGAGGGGGAAGGGGGAGGGAGGAGAAAAGAATGAAGAGAGGGAAGGAGAGAAAGAAAGGAAGGAGGGAGCAATAAAGGAATGGAAGGAAGGAGAGAGGAAGAAAGGACTAGTAGAGAACAAGGGAAGAAGATAAGAAAATAAAGAAAAAAGGAGAAGAGAGAGAACAGAACACATGCGGAGAAGGAGGCAGTGATAACGGAGGGAAGAAGGAAGGGAAGAAGAGCAGAAGAGAAAAATTTAAAAAGAATAAATGGAAGTTAAACAAAAAGTAAGCAAATAAACCCAAGATACTGAGGAGGAAAAGGAAGACATGGAAACTAGAGGTGGAGGGAGAAGGACATGCTGTTGGTGGAAAATACATGGAAGAGAGAGATGAACTAAGCAGCTCTGACAACCAGCAGGCAATAGGGCCAGGGAGGGAAAGGGGGGTGGCATTACAGCCCTGTTCTCATTACACTGAAAACACAGCCCCACCTTCTGGAGCCTATGGAGGTGCTGGGTTAAACCATTCATCTCAAGGTCTTGAGCTGGCTTTTGCTTTTCTAAGTTGAACTCCAATGTATGGGGGCATGCTCAGTGATGGACGTTTTTCCAATTAGCTATAAATAGCCCAGTCCTGCTGAGGGGACCCATTGACTTCCCCAGCCCTAATTCTGGCTGTTGGATTGTGGAAGGGAGAAGATCAGTCAAGAATCATCAATCGTCAACTTCTAAATCCCCACTGCAGATTCCAGGAAGCTGAGGATTGCTTCTTAGTTTTCTGGCTAAGATTAAGCGGAGAAAGTTGGAGTGTGAAGGAATGAGAGGCAGATCCCATTATTCCAATGGCTACAGAGGCTGCAAACCCTACCCATGTAATATGTCAATGGAAACACTCCTCCCACATGGGGCTTTTCAGTGAAAGATGCCAGAGGTGAGGACATAGGAAAAACAACAATGAGAACTGAACTGATATTAATAATGTCTGCCTCACCTTGCTCTTAGCATACACAAGGCATCATGATAAAGTTTTTACACAACTTAACCAAATTTCATCCACAACCCCATGAGGCAGCTACAAGGTCCAGCTTGCAGATGAGAAAACTGAGGCATACAGAAGGTAAATAACTTGCCTAAGAGCAAAAGCAGCATAGAGAAGCTATGGGGATCTGTGCTCTTGCAATGTCCACTGTGCATTAATAGAATGCATGCAGAATGCATGAACTTGTGAGAAAGCTTCCTCCTCCTCCTTCTCCCTGCCCCAGCTCCTTCCTCAGCTCACTTCTTTGAGGAGGCAGGTGAGGAGAGCCAGGTACCCTGCCACATGCCCCAGACGTGTTTGTCACAGGACCTTCTTTTCAGTGGATGGTCAGAGCCCATGCATGGATCTGCCCTTCATCACTGGCATGGAATTCATGTTTGTACCCCAGGAGGGTCTCTTCCAAGAATGCAGTCTCAAACTGGCTGCTTTCCCATCCTTATGGAGAATCCGAGATGAGGAAGTAAATTCACAGGGAATTGCCTGAAATATGCTGTGTTTTCCCTTCAGAGCACATTGAATCACCTGAGAACGATGGATCTTGGCCACAGGGACTTTTGTGGAGTCCTGCTTCAGCATTTGGCCATCACCCTACACGGAGTGTCATTGTGAGAAATAATTATGCATCAATACTGAATTTTATCTGTTGAAGAAGCTGTCTAGAAAGCCACATAGTATCTTGTTTATACATATCAAGTATAGTTTATACTTTATCTCTGTTCTGGTAAGTAGAATTTCCTGAACAAATGCTCCATTTTGTCCCATTAACACTGTACATTTTATTTCTTAGTATGTTTCCCTTTACACTTTGGCTGCCAGGAATTTCTTAATTAAACTGCCAGCCTCTTCTAAGAACTACAAAACAGTATGGCAGGGATTACTCTGCATCAACCCCACCTGGGTTTGAATAATTTTTCTTATTCTTATTTTCATTTTAAGATGATTATTTCATTACCTGTTTTGAATTTTTAAACATCTGCATAAACTAAAAAAATTCACAATATTTTTTGAGGAATAAGGTAGGACAGAAAGCAAATAAAGAAGAAGTCAGGAAAAGGATATACCGAAGGTCACCAATATAGTCAAGGCAGCAGATACCAAGCTCAGTTTTAACCAGATTGGGACCAGGTTAGAGAAAATTCAGGATTTGCTAGTGAACACAAAATCTGATTTCCAGCATTTCCTTCTACAAACTCTGGTTCTGAAACCTTCCAAGGACACCATTACCTTTGCTGCGGCGGCGACTACGGTACTGCTCCGTATAGAACGTCAGCTGCGTTTCGTCGTCTGCCTCTGAGCCTGACGTCCCCTTGGCTCTCCCAAAGCTGATTCCCCCTGTGAGGAAGCACAATCTATCAGTTAGCCTCACAGGCCTCCAGAACTTTGTGAGATTCCTCAACCATCCCAAAGATCAGCAGCCAATCCCATCCCCAGACTCCTCTCTGTAAATCCCAAGCGACCCAGCAGTCGGTGTGATGAATGGAAGGAGTTCATGCTCTGCAGTGAGGCAGATCTGGGGTCCAAGCATGACTCAGCAGCTTCTGGGCTGTGTGATCTTGAAGGGAAAACACACCTTTCTGAGCCCTGGGTTCTCTCTTTCTAAAATAGGGATAATAACTATTCACCTTGTGAGATTGCTGCGAAGATTGAAGGAGATATGATATATAAAATGCCTGGTCCATTGTACATCTTAAGTAACTGACAGCTATTGTTGCTTTTGGTGATAAGCCTACATCTAAGAACACACTCTAGACAACTTAATTTTAACCGCATTTCATTCAAGTGCTTACTATACGCCAGGTTCAGAGCAAGACGCCGGAGGTACAAAGATAAATAGGACTCAGTCTTTGCCAGGCAGGGGATCATAAGCTATCAGGGGCACAAATGGAATCCTAAGGAGCCTTAAACCTAATTCATGGCTTCTGTTTACCACTCAATGAGATGCTAGGAATATGGGGGAGTGCAATTCATTTCAATACATAGGACCCGAGAAGGTTTTATGCAGGAGTGAAGATTTAAGTCAGGTCTTAAAGGATGGATGGGGCTGCACTGATAGAATTTGGAGTTCCAGCAGAGGTACCAACTTGAGCACCCTCAGGAATGGGCCGTGTGGGCAATCAGAGGTAACATTAAGTGGAGAAATGACTGGGAAGACACACCGGAGACTCACAGGGGGAGGCCTTGGTTGCCAAATGGAGGATAAGGGGCTCTACTTTGGGTGTCATGGAAGATTCTGGAGCAAAAGTGTGGATTGGCCAGCTGTTGTGTGTACAAGGAAGAACACGCTGGTGGTGCCCAGGCTGCAGGATGGGTTCCACGCAGGGGAAGCAGCCAGGAGGCTCAGTGACTACCCAGGTGAATGGAGGTCAGGGCTTGCAGGAGGGTGTGTGCAGTCAGGATGGGAGAAGGAGATGAGTGGTAAGGGTGCTTCAGAGACAAACTGAGGACTGTGGAAGGAAAAGGGCAATGCCTTTATACACTGTGAGTGACTGACAGCAGAAAAGAAAAAGAAAGAAGGCTAAAAGGAATTATGCCACAATACCAATAGCCATGCATTCCAAAGAGAGAAATATGAGTAATTTTTAATTTTTATCTTTCTGCATTTTTTTTTAGACTGTAAAAAGAAGGTCACTTTATTTTATTTTCCCATTGATTAATTTTATTGCATTTTAGGTTTTGGGGTACATGTGAAGAACATGCAAGATTGTTGCATAGGTACACATGTGGCAGTGTGATTTGCTGCCTTCCTCCCCATCACCTACATCTGGCATCTCTCCCCTTGCTATCTCTCCCCAGCTCCCCACCCCCCACCGTCCCTCCCCTATTTCCCCCCAACTGACCCCAGTGTGTAGTGCTCCCCTCCCTGTGTCCATGTGTTCTCATTGTTCAACACCCGCCTATGAGTGAGAACATGCAGTGTTTGATCTTCTGCTCTTCTGTCAGTTTGCTGAGAATGATGGTTTCCAGGTTCTTCCATGTCCCTACAAAGGACCCAAACTCATCGTTTTTGATGGCTGCATAATATTCCATAGTGTATATGTGCCACATTTTCCCTATCCAGTCTATCGTCAATGGGCATTTGGGTTGGTTCCAGGTCTTTGCTATTGCAAACAGTGCTGCAATGAACATTCGTGTTTCTGCATTTTTAATTGCTAAAAAAAAAAAAAAAGAAAAAAAGGCAGGATACAAAAAGAGAAGGATTAAAGGATTGGTAAATTATCTGCCCTAGAGAAGAAATAACCAGGAGAGAGAACTTCTGAGTAGATGGGCATAGGAGAATAAGGACCTTGGGTTTTAAAATTGTTTTGTTGATGGTGCTTCAGACATCTATCTAGAGTAATAGACTTTCTGGCAAGAAACTTAAGAATCTGGTAAAAGCGATTGTCCTATATGGGGAATTAAATGACTGAAAGACGGGAACAGAAGGAGGCTACTTTTCTCTATAAACTCTTTGCATCTTTTCAATCAAGCACCATGCAAACCTATTACCTATTCAAAAATTCCAACTGAGGAAAAGAAAAACATACATTAGAGAGAAATGTTATTCAATTCACGAAAGGATTTATTATGTAATTTCCTCAGGTAGGGTATTTGAAATGGCATTCAGTATATAGAAATTCTACTTGCAGACACTTTCTCTGCAATATGGTTATTACACATTCATTCATTCTAACAGCATTGTTGCACAATCTACTATGTACCTGGAAGATTTGTAGATATGAATGCAGACAATCCTCATCATAATGTACTCATAAGAGAGGTGTAATTAACAAACTAGATAATAAAGCAAAGAAGCAAAGACAGGCAAAGTTACTTGCATAGTCACACAGCTGATGACTAGGAGAATTAAGCTTCGCGGCTAGTGCACCCACCTCCAAATTTGATCTCTGAATTATATGCATTGCTTTCCTTGAGTCCACTCATGAGTGAACCCCGAAAGAGCAGATCATCCTTCGAGTGTCAAGGTGCTAAGTATGGCATTCAGAGCTTTGCACACAACATCTCATTTCAAACTCATAGTACCTTTAGGAAGGACTATGGGTGCACTATTGTGCAAACTTTACAGATGATACAGATGAGGCAAGTGACGCTCAGAAAAGAAAAATGAGCGAAGGTGGATTTTGAAACCAGGTAGACCTAATGTCCAAGCTCAAATTTCCCGCTACTCATGACATTGTCTCTCAGTTTAAGGCTCTGTAAAATTGAAATATTAATATCTGCCTCCCCACACCCATCCTTCCTTGATGTAGTATGTTCTAACGAGTGGGAAAGTATAAGGGACAGCAACATCTGATCTTTGTCTCCAAACATGTGTGTCGTCAGGCAAGGTCTGTCCCTAAACCTTATTGAACAATTCCCCACTCCTCAGCAACTAAAAGCAGGGCCTGGAGACATCAGGAGACTTCAGATTCTGCCAGATGCTGTTATCCATTTAAAGGCTGTGCTTTAAATGGAGTTGGCAGGCGCTTCGTGGAGATTCTGGATGTGACTAAAGAGGAGAGGTCCCTAGAAGCCAGCAGGGCTTTTTAAATTGCCATTAAAATATTTTACTCTTAAAAAAAAAGAAAGAAAAAAAGGGGAAAAGGGAGGGAGGAAGGCTTTTGTTCATCTACATATAATTCTTGGCCAAGGGGAAAATGAAGGCATCTGATAATGTAGTTCTCTTATGTTCAGAAGACATCTGCTATGTTTTCTGCTGTGTCTGGAGTCACAGAGCAAAAAGGAGGGATCTATCTGTGTCAGGAGGCCAACCTGGAGTCTTCCCACAGCCCCTTCAATGCCACATCCACACTTTGACACATTTCAGCAAAATTCTCACTCCCTTCCTTCCTTCCAATCTCCATTTCATCATAAACACGTGACCTGTTATGTCCCTACCATGGTGAACAAATCTAGCAGACAGGATTCAGACATTGTTCTTTCCTTACTGGGGCAAGATAAGGGGTGACAGAAAAGTCACCCGGCAATTCTAATATAAGAAAAGCTAACACTTGTATAGCACGGAATCTCTTCCAGGCACCATTCTAAAGCCTTTAAATGTGTTGACTCATTTCATACTTACAAGAACCCTAGAAGGTAGGTTACTACATTTATTCCCATTTCAGGTGGTGAGAAAATGAAGCTGCATGGAAATTAAGTATTTTGTCCAGGCTGACAGCTTGCAAATAGTAGAACCACAGTTCAAATTCAGACAGTGGCTGGTAAATCCACTAAAGTCTCTGTGCTGGTTTATAATAAAATATGAGCAAATACTTTGTTTCATGTCCACAGCCATCCTTGTAAGGACTGTATCATGAGTTTTGGTTTCATAGATGAACAATTGTCTCAGAGGGTTGATACGAGGCAGTAAGTAGAAGAACTAAGATTGAAGTTTGGTCTGTCTACCTGCAAAGCTTGCTTCATGCTTAATACAACCAGGGAAAGAGTGTGAGAGAGAGAGAGGGGTAGGGGGAGAGTGTTTGTGTGTGTGTGTGCGCACGCACCTGCCTATGTGTGCACACATACAAGCATACACATGGATGTAGAGGGGTGGCAAATGCTTGATATGTTGACCACTAAGGATTAGTAGGTCTCTTACTTGATTCCAACACCTGGACCTGTTTTCTTGTAGGAACTCTAATCAGACTTACCAAGATCTTGGTGACTCCCCAACCTTCCACATGTCCAGGCACACAGAGACCACACCCCTATAATTACCGTAAAAGTATCCATAAAGGCTTTTCCTTCTGGTCAAGCCTCCATTTCCACAACTCTTTTGACTTTGTTTCTTTCTTGTAGGTATTAAGGTACCATGTGTTCATTGTGAAAACTGAGGCTCAACAACAATGCCTATAGACCAGGTTCAATAGAAATATAATGCAAACCACATAGCCATTTTAAATGTTCCAGTAGCCCCATTCAAGAAGTAAAAATGAAAAGTACAAATAAAATTTACAGAATATATTGCATTTTACTCAGTATATTAAAATATCATCATATTAACATGAAATTATCTTAAAGTTATTACTAAAATATTTTAAACAACTTCCATAAGTCTTCAAAACCCAATATGTGTTTTATGCTTACAGCACATTGAAATACAGACAAGCCACATTTCCGGTGCTCACCATATGGAGAACACAGTGCTAGACATATTTGTACAACAAATATTACTGAGCATAATTAAGGCCCACGATCTGAGTACAGCATGAAGATGAATAACCCACGACCTCCACTAAAATGTTAAAACTTAAAAAGATTTTGGATTTTTGACTTAGATGAAAAAAATGTCACAGCTGGGATTCTGTTAAAAAACATTAGCTATGGTTCCTACTCTCAAGGCACTTGGAGTCTAGTTAGTTTCTATATTGGTTTATCCATGAGTCAAGGGAAGTGGTGGACTTCAGTAGGAAGAAATTAGGGTATTGGAGTCAGACATGAGTTGTAATCCTTTGTTTCATTTATTAGCTGTATGGCCTTGGGCAGAGCATTTGAGCTCTCTGATCTCATCTTTAACAGGGGTACAAGAACTCAGCTCACATGGTCATTATGGCGAAAACAGTATGTCGCATGTAAGCATTCTGCACAAAGATCAAGAAGTGAGAGTCAGGGCACATTCCTCAATTACTTGATGCTTTTCTGCACTGAATGGGAATGAAAGGAAGGAAGCGCTCCTGGGTGGAAGTGCCCCCTGACGCCCCTGCGTCCTGTGACATCCTGAGGAGGTGGCAGCCACCCAAGGCATATAGCTTCTGAGTATCCATATAATCCGAAGGGGCCACAGGCCACTTACAGTCTGACTTGGAGGTGATTCAGGTGGCTGGAAAAGGGCCCCCTCTGTTAGCATTTTAATATAAAATTGGTGATTCAGTGCAATAAAATGCAGCCATTAATTACACAGGGCTGCTTGCATACTCCCATTTAGCAGCTAAGAGAAGGTGAGAATGGTTAGAGACTGGCAAGAGAAAAGAAGTGGTAATCTATGTGCTGGAACCAGTAGCCTTTCTGTCCTTGACCCTTGGGTCCTTGGTTCTTTTGGTACTGAAGGGCCTGAGATGGAGCCATTAGAAGATGAGCTAAGTACATGCCACAGTGTGACAAGCACTGCTCCAGGCACCTTACATGCGATATCCCTCCTACACCTCACAAGGGGTCTGAGATGCAACAGTTAATCACATTTTATTGATGAACAAATCAATATTCAGAATCTCACCGCTGCTTAATAAAAATCACACAAATGGCAGAGCCCAAATTTGAATCTGAGTTTTGTCTGATTCAAAAAGGCTCCGTTCTCATAAAAACATGCTTACTGTCATTAGTTAGTAGAAAACACAACTCAAAGTCACAAGTACCACATCATACCCACTAAGTGGGCAATGAGCAAAATAATGGAAAATACCAGATGTTGGGGAGGATGTGGAGACATTGGAACTCTCATGCATTGCTGCTGGAAATGCAAAATAGTGCAGCCATTGTGAAAACCAGTTTGCTGGTTCCTTAAGAAGTTAAACACCGAATCCACATGATGCAGGATTTCCACTCCTAGGTATATCACCCCCAGTCCCCAAAGAAAATACTGCATTCAAACAAGTATTTGTATATGAATGTTTATAGCAGCACTATTTACAAGTCAAAAGGTACAAACGACCCAAATATCAATCACCTGATGAATAAACAAAATGTGGTATACAGACATAGAATATTATTTAGCCATAAGAAGGAATACTGATACATGCTGCAATGTGGATGAATGTTGCAAATATTTTGCTAAGTGAAAGAAGCCAGACACTTAAAGGTAACTCATTATATGATTCTATTTATATGAAATATCCACAATAGCTAAATTTATAGAGATGGAATAGACTAGTGGTGGCTAGGGCTGGACAGAGGAAAAAGGGAATGAGGAGTAACTGTTAATAACTATTGAGTTTCCTTTCGAGTGGTGGAAATGTGTTGAAAAAGAGCTGATGGTTGTACAACCTTGTGAATGTACTAAATGCCACTGAATTATACACTTTAAAATGATTACTTATTATTATTATTATCATTTTGAGACAAAGTTTTGCTCTTATCACTCAGGCCAGAGTACAATGGCACGATCTCGGCTCACTGCAACCTCTGCTTTGTGGGTTCAGGCGATTCTCCTCCCTTAGCCTCCTTAGTAACTAGGATTACAGCTGTGCACCACCACACCCAGCTAATTTTGTATTTTTTTAGAAGAGATGGGGTTTCACCATGTTGGCCAGGCTGATCTCGAACTCCTGACCTCAGGTGATCTGTCTGCCTCAGCCTCCCAAAGTGCTGGGATTACAGGCATGAGTCGCCACGCCCAGCTGATTAATGATTAATTTTATGCTATGTGAATTATATCTCACAAAATGTAAAAAAAAGAAACCCAGTATTCTTTTTGTAATATCACAAAATTAGTGATAGAACCATAAATGGAGAATGTGAGAGCTTTGAGAGAGACAGGGAGAGGAAAAGTTGGGGCACAGAGTTGAAGAATTACACAACCAGCTTGAAAGAATCAACAGCTCAGAATTCTGGAGTCCTAGCCTCCTGTGTGGGGATGCAGAGGTTGACCATTCAGTCTGTCCTAAACCACGTGGTCGCCTAAAATCATCACAATACTCATTTGTTTATGCATTCTTTAAACAATCATTTACTCAGGGTCCATGCTGTCCCAAACACTGTGTAGGTACTGAATATAAAGCCATCCATAAAACAGATAAAAATTACTGATTTATTGGAGTTTACTCTCTAGTAGGTAAACATTTTAGATATTCTGGGCATGCCACTCTAAGGCTTTGCAAAGCCTTCTACATGAGAATTCTTACCTCAATTCTGCTGCTAAATAAATGAAGATATTCAGAGATATGTAAAGGTTTCCCCTAGATGGCACAGATATTTGGTGTCAAACTAGGAATTGACCCCAAGTTTGCTCTGGGGCTAATTAGGGCATCCAAACAACATGAAAGGCATGTTACAGAGAAGTATGGAGCAAGATGATACAAGGTCTTTCCTGGGCCTAGCAGAGTTAACTCACTGCTTTTCTCTCCAAATCTACCTTTATGCTTGGGCTGCCCTGTCTACAGACCTGATCTGCCAGCCTCAGCAGGCCCAGCCCTCCACACTCCATCTCCCGCTCTTGCTATCGTGATGGATGGTGGTGACATGTTGAATTATTCAGGCTCCGTGTCTTCCTCAAGCTGGTGACAGTGATATTGCATTTTTAGATTGCCCAGAACTGTGCCAGATAAAGAAATATGTGGTTCAGGAATGGGAAAACCCATCCGACCCCCAAACGTTTAGAGAATACAAATGGTGCCAGTCATGGAAAAAGGACAGAAGTGGGTAAACTTCCCACACCCCCTAAACCACACAACTCACAACTGCTCTGAGCTCTAGAGCTAAACCACAAATGTTCATACACATTCGCCTCTTGAAGATGTTTTGACCGCAGCTGCTACTTGCCATCAGGCACTTGCCATATGCTATAGGCCGGGCACAATGCCAAGCACTTTACATAAAGGTGACTCTGCTATTCCTCCAAATGTAGCTGAGAGAGGTGGAGCTCCTTACTTGTGGCCACCCAGCCAGCTAAGTGGAAGGACATGGATTCAAAGCCTGGTTTGTCTCATTCCCCGGGGGAAGAAATTTCTATAGCATTCTTGAGATTCATGCTGTGTTTTTAAATTGAATTTTATGGTGAAAAACTATATATGGCAAAATATAACCAAACATGATTGTGATAATTTCAGGGAAAGAATAAGAAATAACTGAGGGGTCCATTTACAGAAGACTGATTTTTAAAAATCATAGTATACGGTCTTTTATAAGACCATTGAAAACAGTGACATAAATCTATATTATTGACATACAAACCTCTCCAGGACACAATTTTGGGTGAAAAGGTATGGAGAGAAAAATACAAAGAGGGATTCCACTTGTGTAAATTTATACATGCTTGCTTATATTTGGTATTAATGCTACTCTATGTATGTAATAAAAATAAAGAAAAAAGTAAAAAGTCATTCCGAGATGTTATGATCTAGGTTATGAACAAAGTTTTAAGAAGCATATAATAACAAAACATATTTTAAAAACAACAGTGTGTTCTTAAAGTGCACACATAAAATATATGTAAATATACACATGCACAAACATACTGAAGGAAATATATTAAGGTGTTATAGTGGTTTTTTTCTGGATGGTAATATTTGGGTGTGCCTTAAAAAAATTCGTAATGTTACTCCTATGCATTTAAAAATTCTCCTCCAATGAACATCTAATGCTTGCTAACAAAAAAGAAACTTAATAAAAGCTTTATTTATTTTTTTAATAAGTACTCTTTATTGCTGCAGTTTAAACCCACTGCTCACTTGACCTTTAATGTTATCGGACCATCTCAGAGGTGGATCATTCCATCACCGAAGAAAGGAAACAACCCAATTAATCCCCAATTTTGGCTTAAATAACTACTTACGGGGGGAATGCTCTCGCTCTTCCGGGAAAGTAAAGCTTTGTCTTCTGGAACATCCCACTTCTCCCTGTGGGATGGTATATTTTCCAAATGGGGCCATAACAAAATCTCCCATCCTGCCTTCTCTTTTACAATGTGACCTTTGCCATTCCCCATCAAAGGTAGAGTCTCATTTCCCTGGCATCTACTCTAGGCTGGCATTAGGAATGTACCTCTCCTCGATAGAATGCAGAGGAAGCGACTCTGCAAGATCTCCAGGGATAGAACCTAAAAAGTAATAAAGCTTTTGGCTTTCCTAAAACACTGGCTCTCTAGATGTTTTCTCTTAGGAAAACTGCCATGGTGCTCTGAGAGTCTTAGCCACATAGAAAGGCTATGTGTAAGTGGTCTAGCCAAGAGTCTCAACTAAGCCCAGCATTTAAGAAATCCAAGACCATCTCAGGTGGCAAAAACATGAGAGAAGCTTCTAGTTGATTCTACCCCAGCCATCTGCTGCCCATGGAAGTCCAGTCCTTGTGGAGCTGAGACTATCCACCTTTCATTTTTCGTGTGTAAATCCTTGACTCCTAGAATTCAGGAGTATAATAAAATTGTTGCATTAATGCACTAGCTTTGGGATGCTACATCATGCAACAATAGGTAAACAGAGCACTCCTCTTGTCCATCCTACAAAAACATCCACCCTCTTTCCAAGCTATCACCATATGGCAGCCCTGGGCAATGAGAAGACGAGCTGGTGTGGTGTCCAGAGACCCTGTCCTGTTCCCTACATACTATGTGACTGAACAAGATATTAACATCTCACAGATATTACATAACAGCTAATACTGTTATTCCCTTCACAAAGACAGCAGTTCATTTGACATTCATAACTGGGTGAGATGGGCATTGCTGTCCCCATTTGAAAGAGGAGGACACTGAGTGTCAGAGTCACTACAGATGCCTTGGTCAAGGTCCCATAGCTCATAAATGGCAGAGCAGAGAGGAGAATATAAGACCAATTCTGGAAGGAACAGTAGAGTAAGGGGGCAGATTGGAGTGTCTGAAGTTGGCCAGGTATTACGTTCCGTGACATTTCTACTTTCTAGATTCTGTCCCGCCTTTTGAAATAATGGACTCAGACTGTTCCCTTCCCTATATGATGGTCCTCAGTCATCTGAAGATCTGAAGGTTGCTTATGAGCTACATATTTCTTTTTTCTTCTTCTCCTTCTCATCCTTCTTCCTCTTCCTCCTCTTCCTCTTCTTCCTGCTCTTGCTCCTCTTCACTTTTCTCCTTCCCCCCCACCCCCCCCCTTTCTCGACATAGTCTTGCTCTGTCACCCAGGCTGGAGTACAGTGGCCCAATCTCAGCTCACTACAACCTCCGCCTCTCATTTTCAAGTAATTCTTGTGCCTCAGACCCCTGAGTAGCTGGGATTACAGGTGCCCACCACCATGCCAAGATAATTTTTATATTTTTAACAGAGATGGGGTTTCACCATGTTTACCAGGCTGGTCTCAAACTCCTGGCCTGAAGTGATATCCAACCACCTTGTCCTCTCAAAGTGTTGGGATTACAAACGTGAACCACTGCACTCCACCCAAGCTACATATTTCTATTAATCCCTCCAGCCATTCCTTATATGCTTACAAAATTATAATTATAATTTTTGGATTATAATTTTTGGATTATAAAGTCAGTACATATTTATTGTAGAAATGTTTTCAAAAATAAGAAAAACACAAAGAAGAAAATAATAATCAAGTGAAATTCTATTGCTCCCAGCTGACTTCTCTCACCTTGAGTTTTTAACCATGTATTTATATGCATACGTTTTTACAACTAGGTTTTATTGTCTTGTAACTTGAGCATATCCTGTGAATTTTGTAAAAAAAATTCTATGTACATACCAATATATTTATTTATGCTATGCATACATATGGGAGTCCAATTATATACCTGACAACTTTTTCTATTATGTCATTTAAATGTGTCATATGTGTCTGTGCATGTGCACGCATCTAGATTCATATGTGCAAAATATTCATCTTTACATGTATCTATACCTACATTTACCCAAATGTTACTGGTGACTTTTTCTGACTACTGAGACATTCTTCTTTTTATCTTTTCTTTTTCTTTTTGTGAGAAAACAAATATCAATTGCTTATGGAATTAAAATAAAGCTAAAAAAAAGCCATAAATATTATCATTCCATTAAGTATTCACTGTCAATATCACTTAATGCCTGAAAAATATTCTACTATGTCAATGTACTGTTTATTAAACCAATTTCTTGTTGTTCAAATTTTACACAGTTTCCAGTTTTTCACTATTTTATCACAAATTCTTACAGATAAATATTTCTACACATCCCTATGCATCCCCATGTAGAATCCTTGAGTGTTGAAAGAGAAATTGATGGGTCAAAGGGTTTTGACGTATTTAAGGTTTTTGATATATATTTTCAAGACATCCTCCTGAAAAGATATACCAATTTCATCCCAATCAGCTGTATATGAGTGACTGTTTCATTGTATCTTCTGTAACACTGGGTATTACATCATTGTTTTCAAATCTTAGTAATTTTGATATGCATCCCATATTTCATATTCATTCTGTCATGTTCTTTTCAAAATAGTTCAATTTGCTCATGTCCTTTTTGAGTTCTGATGTCCAGAACTGGGCAGGTGAATCCAGGTGTGATCTGACCCGCACAGGGCAATAACGAACTACACCTCCCTCTCTCTGAATGTGAGACTTGTAATAATGCACCCCAGGCCTACTTCAGCTTTATTGGGAGCTGACTTACATTCAATATGCCCTCAGTTCTTTGTTGACATACACTGCAAATAAATCTGGTCTTTTCCATCATGTATTTGCAGAATTGATTTTTCTAAGCCAAAGTAAAGAACATTTTGTACTAACAAATTGTATCTGTATATTTCAGCCCTTTCTTCTAGTCTCTCAAGATATATTTTTTGTCATAATCTTCTGATCTCACGATTGCACTATTCCCTGACTACATGCCCTTTATGAATTGAATAAACATGAAAAGGAGCAGGAGGTAAGAAAGGGAACAAATAGTGAGTGAGTGCCCGCTACACGTCAAGCAACAGGACTAAACAGTTATGCATGGTAAAATCACTGAGTACATGTAAGAGTGCAATTAAGTTGATGCTGACCTCCATGTGTTAGATGTTACGAAATTGATGTCTTCAGGGATTATCTTGAGCTAGGTTGCACAGCCAGTACAGAGACAGAATTGGTTGGGAAATTTAACTGTGGCCTTGTTATTCCCAGTATTCTAGGCTAGGTCTCCCCTCTCTAAGATATTGCCATTCATGTTTAAATAAAACTTGATAGTTAATGGGCAGAGAACTGTCTTCAGGGTGACATCAGACTGTTAATGAAAACTCTCTGAGAACATGTAATTGAATCAAAGTAAACCATCTTGACTATACTATTAAGCAGCCTACAATTGTACCCTTTGAAAAAACAAAAAACAAAAAAACAAAATAAACAAACAAAAACACATTTTTTTTCATTCAATCTGTTAGGAGTCTATAAGGTGCCTAGAAGTGGACATGCACTGGGAAGTGAAACAGAAATAGTTTCTGCCATCAGAGTGCTTACATTTAATTGAGAAGATAGATATTCAAATAAACACAGGCAAAATTAATATACTTGTGAGACCAGAGTTCTCACTAGGGAAAACCTAGCATGGAATACTGGAAATAGAAAGACAGTTGAACTTCCCAACACTCTCCGTCTCCATACTAGCTGTGCGACCTTGCTTTGTCAAATATCTCGCTGACATTCGTATATCTGCTATCTGTGGATTATTCCTGATTGTCCCATGCAACAAACCAACCCAAATAGAAAGGCAGTACACCTTGCATCATTTGTTCTTCATGAACCCATGATGGCTTCTGGTGTTCCCAATTTCCCTTCACACATTCACCACGTAAATTTGACCAACCCACCTCATTGTTCTTGGGAATCAAAATCAAGTTTCAACACTGCTTCACCACCTATTGGGAAAGCTGGATACAATCTGTCCTTCTAGCTGGGCATGGTGGCTCAGACTGGTGATCCCAACAGTTTGGGAGGCTGAGGTGGGTCAATCACTTGAGGCCAGGAGTTTGAGACCAGTCTGGCTAACATGGTGAAACCCCATCTCTACTAAAAATACAAAAATTAGCTGGGTGTCGTGATACATGCCTGTAATACCAGCTATGCAAGAGGCTGAGGCAGGAAAATCGCTCGAACCTGGGAGGTGGTGGTTGCAGTGAGCCGAGATCTTACACTGCACTTCAGGCTGGGTGACAGAGCAAGAAAACAATAAAAATAAAAGTCTGTTTTTCTATTCCAAGATTACACCCAACTCTCTGGTTCTGAAAACATATCTCAAGATTATTTCAGCACCTGGAAGTAATTTGATTGGGTCTAGAGATGGAAATCAAGGCAGCCACTTCAAAGTAAATACTCAATACTTGTGTGTTAGAACTCCACTTCTTATAAAATAACTTTATTCTCCCTTTCTCAGTTTTCAGATTTTTTCTTGATATGTGACAAATCTGACAGAATCAGAATGAACTTGGTTCCTTTCTTTCATCTGGTAACAACGTTTCAGTTGTTTCATCCAATAGGGCAATTATTTTCTTATTCTTGTCGTTCCAAAGCAATTTTAAAAGCTTGTTTTACCTTTGCTTATTTTCTTTCAGATTTGTCTACCATGCATTGACAATTCTGAAGCCTCAGCCTTTCTGGGAGTATTCTCATGAGTTTGGGGCTAAACTGTTTCACATTTTTGGCCTTTTTTGGTCATCTTTTAGTTTCGTGTACAAGCATATCTTCTCCTTCCCACGTTCCCAATTTCCCCACTCTTTTAAATTGTCTGTGATTATTTGTTCAGAATTTTATTTTTCAGAGTCTTCTCAGCAATATGCCTATTTCACATCAGAATCTCTTGCCACAGAACCAGAAAAATCTATCCTCTGCAATTAAAATGTTATGTGTATATGTGTTCATAAATTTTTGGTTATAATTTTTCTTTTGAAATAGAAAAGTTATTTCTTGCTTTAATAATATCCAGTGGTGTCTGGATATTATTTTATGAAATAATCATTTTCCTAAATTCCTGCAAGCAGTGCAAATTTATACGGTCCTTTTGGGAAGCAATTTGTCAATATAAAAATGAACCTTAAAAAATGTCCGTCCATTCTGACCTGCTTCTGGGAATTTACCTTAAGGAACCTATCCTAAACGTAGGATGGGCTTTACGTGCTGTAATACTCTTTGCAACATTATTTATAAATATTGGAAAATGGAAAATCTCCTTAATGTTCAACTTGAGGGGAATGCTTAATGATGTTAGAATAGTAGGCTTTGATGATGATAAAATAATGTAGAAAATACTTATGTTTCAATACAAATTTTAAGAAAGGGGATTAAAAACATAAATTCTATGTTAATAAAATGATCAATATCGAATACAGAGGAAGTTCTGCATATGGTACAGAGGAGTACACTAGTAACAGACCTATCCTTGTGCAGGTAAAATGATACATTCTGGACAAAAATACCAAAAAAATACTACTTGAGGGCTCTTGAAGTACGTAAAAGCAGATATATTTTGGAAAGAAGTTGAAGTGTGGAGGAAGTAGCCAGCACAGGATGAATTTCTCATCTTCAAGTTTCTTCCTTTGAGGTAGGCTACACTTGCAGCATGGCTCAAGGGAACCAGAGGCAGCAGAAGTAAGTTAGCCATTGTCTGGACTGAGGACCCAGTGATGGATCCCAGATCAAGGAAAGCCAGTAGAGAGTGAGGGAGGAATCAAGAAAAGGAGACCCAGAGAAGGGGAGCCCACAATCTGTGTATAATCTCTGCCCATATCTCTGGCTGACCTCTGGACTCACATGTGAAAGACAGGCCCTGACAAGCTCAACTGAAGATAATAAAACACCTGAGATTTCAGCTGCTGCTCACCAAAGGCAGGACAGCTGGACTCTAACCAAATTAACAGCCTTCAAGAACAAAACATGAACATTAAAGAAAATAACAAAACCCAAGAGTCTTCATACAATAAATTCACAATTTCCAAAGTTAAATCCAAAATTACTCAACATATGGTACACCAGGCAAGTTTCATTCATTCCCAAGGGAAAAGACAACCAGCAAAGGCCAACTCTAAGATAACCCAGATGTTGAAATTAGCACACAAGAACTTTAACAGCAATAGCTATGATCAGTTGGGTAAAGGAAATGATGACTGTAATGATTAAAAATGTGAGAACTACTGGCAGGGAAAACACTGTATCTACATATATATATACACCGAATAGATATTTTAGAACTCAATATGTATGAAATTAAAAAAAAAAAACACTGGATGGGCTTAATTAAATGAAGAAAATATCAATGGCTTTGCAGATACATTAATAGAAATTTTCCAACTCCCCAATCTGAAAAACAAAGGGAAGGAAAAATTAAGCCGTGTCTAAAGGACCCATGGGACAATAGCAAACAGACTAAATACAGGTAACTGGAGTCTCAGAGAGATACAGAATTTAAAAAATAAAGAAATAAAGGCTGGAATTTACCAACTTTAATGTAAGATATAAATTATCAAATTCAAAAAGCTCATGGAAAATCAAACAGGATTTAAACATGGGAAAAAGAAAGACTTACACATCATAGTCAAACTGCTGAAAACGAAATATATATAGACACCCTTGCTTTGGCCATTTCAATAAAGCAAGAGAAAAAAAAAAAAACAAAGTTTTGAAAGGAAGGAATAAAGCTATTTTTTAAAGATGACATGATTATTTTAAAAAATAAGCACAAGGAATATGTGAAACAACTATTAAAATAAATCACCTTAGCATGGTTGAAATATTAAAGGTAAATGTACAAAAGTTAATTGTATTTTTATATACTGGCAGCAAAAACTAAAAAAAAATTCAAAAATAATTCTACTTACAATAGTGTAGAAAAACTCTCACTTAGTAATATGTTTAAGAAAAAGTATCCAATATACCTTCAATGAAAATAATGTAACATGGCCAAGATAAATTAAAGAAAATCTAAATAAATAAATATACCATGTTTGTAGACTGTAATACTCAATATTGTTAAGATGCTTTCTCCCCCTAAATTTATCTATTGAGTAAATGAAATCCAAGTTATAATCCCAACAGGCATATTTTTTTGGTAGAAATTGACACGGTAATTTAAAAAGTTATAGGGTAATACAAGTAATCTACAATAGCCAAGTAATTAAGAACAATGTTGGTAGACTTAACACTGCTTGTTTTTAAGATCTATTATAAAGCTATAGTAACCAAGATAGTGTTATATTGGCTAAAGGACAGGAATATAAATCAGTGAAACAGAATAGAGTCTTCAGAAATATATACAATTCATTTTTGATAGAATTGTCAAAGGAAAGTCTTTTCAACAATGGTGCCAGAACAACTGGAGAGCCATGTGCTTAAAGGAAGGAACAAAAGCCCATAGTTCATACCATATACACGTTATTAACTCAAAATGGATTACAGACGCAAATGTAAAAGATAAATCTATAAACTTTCTAGGAGAAAGGAAAATAAACATTGGTTTGGGCTTGGGATAGGCAAAGGTCACAGAAAGCAAAATGCATACATCATAAAAGAAAAAAAGTTGAGAAACTGGACTTTAGAAAAACGAAAGGTCTTGTTCTTCAAACGACTTAACTAAGAAAAGGAAAGGCAAGCTACAGAATGGGGGAAAATAACTGCAATACATACATCTGACAAAGTATGTATATAAAGACTCCTTATAACAATACAAGGAGATAAACAAAACACTTAAAAGATTGGCAAAATATTTGAAGAAATCTCTAAAAACACATGAATACCAATAAGTACATGAATAAATCCTCAACCTCCTTAGTCATCAGGGAGATACAAATTATATCACAATGAGATACAACTGCACAACTATTCAAATGGCTAAATTTTAAAAAGGATCAGTCTTATGAGTCTTAACAGGATTTTGAAGCAAGTGAAACTCTTATTTACTGCAGATAAGACCATTCATTATGCATCTACTTTGGGAAAAAAAGAAAAAAACCTATTTCTCAAAATGTTAATTCTACAACAACCATATAACCCAGATACCCCATTCCTAGTTACTCAAGAGAAACAAAGCCACATATGTTCATATAAAGACTTCTGCATGAAAGTTCATAGCAGTTTTATCCACAGTAGCAATGAGCTGCAACCAACCCAAATGTCTATCAACTGGTTGGTAGATAAAATACAGGATATTCATATGTGAGGTATCATTCATTATTAAAAAGGACCTACTGATAGGTGCAAAAAAGGAAAGAAATCTCAAAGTCATTATGCTGAATGGAAGATGCTAGACAAAAACAAGTACACACTGTGTGATTCCATTTAAATGAAATTCCAGAAAAGAGAAATCCAATCTACAGTGACAAAAAGCAGATCTGTGGTGGTCTGATGTTGTGGGTAGAAAGAAGGATGTGTTACAAAAAGTCATTGGGAATCTTCTGTGGGCGAAGGAAACAGTCACTGGTGTATACATCTTTCAAAGCTCTTTGAACTGCATACTCTAAATGGATGTAATTTCTTGTAAACAAGTTATACTTTAATAAAGATCATTTTTAAGTTACATGTAGAAAAATACAAGTAAAGCTTGAAAAAATTAGGTTAAAATGTTTATGTTAGTATTTGGAGAATGAGGTTACAGAACATTTTCATTTTTGTTTATACTTTGGGGAACTCTACAAACTCTTTTTAATGAACATGAATTTTTTTTTAAGTATATGGGATTTATCAAATTAAGGCCAGCTTTCTGTCCCTAGTCAAATGTGTCTCTAAGATATGTGTTTAGGTCTAATATGACTCATTACCAAATAACACTCTCTTGTTGGTCAGACTCAAGGGCAGAGCAGTAATCCCAGAGGGATGAGTATCCTCACTTCCCCTTTGCATTTCACACATGAAATTAGAACAGAGGCAATTCAATAATTTATCAGAAATTGTGTTTTGAGCAGAACAATTCTTCCTGGAGCTATCTGGAGAACTGAGGCCCTCACTGATACACTGCATTAGCTCTAAATTGTTTTGTGTATTCAAAATTCATGTAATATATCAATCATGAAGTAGCAACAAAATTACTGAATTAGAATCAGAAAACCTAAGTTTGAGTTTTCTGTTTTTTGTTTTAGGTTTTTTTTTTTTTTTTTTTTTTTTTATCAATTCTGTGTTACTGTGGTGGTTTTAAACACAGCCCTGAAATTCTTGACATACCTCTCACTGAGATATAGGATCTTCAATACTTGAATCTGGGAGGGCTTTTTACTGTTTTGACTAAAAGAGACTGGCAGAATTGAGGCTATGTATCTTGCATGGTCAGAACAGAAAAGGCCATGCAATGTCTCCTAATTCTCCCAGGAGAGAAACCACTCAGTATCCAAGAAACCTGACTACTCACAGATTAGCATGTTGGAGAGGCCACATGTAGGCACAACAGTTCACATTCTCAGTGGAGCTCCTAGCCAACAGCTAGCATCATTTGCCAGCCATGTGAGGGGGCCATTTTTGATGTCCAATCAGTTGAGCCTTCAGATGACTACAGCTCCCTCTGGTGTTTGGCTGCAACTCTATGAGACATCCCCAAGCAAAAACTGCCCAAGCAAGCCCTTCACAAATTCCTGACCCACGAAATTGTGGGCAAAAGAAAAAGGTGGTTGTTCTTAACCACAAAGCTTTGGGGCAAGTTTTTATACAGCAATCATCACCATTAACAGTGATCTTAAGTGAGTCACTTGAGTTCTTTGAATTTTAAGTCTCACATCTTTAAAATGGGAACATATCTATTCTAGGCTAGGCATGATGGTGGCTCACACCTGTAATCCCAGCACTTTGGGAGGCTGAGGCAGGCAGATCACTTGAGGTCAGGAGTTCAAGACCAGCATGACCAACATGGTGAAACCCTATTTCTACTAAAAATATAAAAATTAGCTGAGCGTGGGGGTGCACGCCTGTTGTCCTGGCTACTCGGGAGGCTGAGGTCGTAGAATCACTTGAACTCAGGAGGCAGAGTTTGCAGTAACCCAAGATACTGCCACTGCACTCCAGCCTGGGAGACAAAGTGAGACTCTGTCTCAGAAAAACCAAACTAAACAAAATATTTATTCTATAGTATGGTCACAAGTCTTAAATGAGATAATACAGTTAAAAGAATATTGTAAACCTTGGACCACTGAGCAAATAGCTGTGGTTTCATTTATTCAAATATTGATTTGTTTATTCAACACGTTTGAATGCCTACTACATATTAAGCCTGTGTGGTAGGGTAGGGGTATAACTGTTAATAAGATATAATTGCTCCCATCCAAGAGCTCACATTCAGGCAAAGGAAGTGGTCAAGAAGCCAGAAGACAGAATGAATATGATAAGGTTACAGCATAGCTAATCCAAGAGCTGTGGAACACATAGCAGGGCCTTGCTCCTATCTCCTGGGGGAAGCAGAGAGAATGGTCAGGATGTGAGATTAGGGTTGTGTGTGTAGTGAGGCATGGGAATGGAAGAAAGATGATCACTGGAAGAGAAACAAAGAATCTGGCTTGGCTCTGTAGGTGAGTAAGCTGAAACCAGTAAAAGAACGTGAACTTCTGTGCAGAGATAAGGGTTTTCTTTGAACTTAGGTAAATTGTTCAGAACATACTTTTGAGGCATGACAGAGGCACTACAGAGTCTTTATCATGTGCATCTTTCTGGCCACATAAGAATTAAACAAACATGCAATCAAGAATAGCAGACTCAACCGCTAACTTGAATAATCTTTGCCATTTGCTTGATCAAAGCTGAGACAATGCTAAGGTACAAGATTTCATCGAAAGTGTTTTTCTATTTTGCAGAATGCTGGTCTAGGAGAATGGCGATTGTGGAAAGCAACAATGAAAGCTTTGCTCCAAAGTCCTTGTAAAACTCCTCTTTCCAAGGTAGGTTACATTGGAATGTGCCTGCCTCCATGGCCTAATAGTTGTCCTGTGGCCAGTAGAGCTATTTCCAATTATTCCTAAAAAGTGTGTGTGTGTGTGTGTGTGTGTGTGTGTGTGTGTGTGTGTGTGTGTGTGTGTGTGTATGGGGTTTTCAGGCAGTTCTGGCATGAGCAAAAAAAAAAAAAAATAGAAAAGGACTTTCCCATTCATCATTTAACAATTGTATAATGTAACCAGAATGTCCTATTACTGATGTAAAAAGCCATATGCTTGGGAGATGACAGATAATTCAAAATCAACTCCTGGTTCTCTGGACCCAGTGTTCTTTCTCATGCCTCTTGTGGATAACATGGTAATATGATAATGTAGTAATATGAATGCTTAAGCATGGGGACCGGTGGTGATAACAGGGAGGTTTTCACAGGAGTCAAGATATCAGGCAGGTAAAAAAGAGAGAAGGGGCCCCTCTTTGGGATGTGGTACCTCAGTTTCCCCTTAGCTAGGAAAAACTCATTACTCTCCATGAAAGACACATGAAAGATTCTATACAAACATGAAACTTAATTAGCTCAGATCCAAGTAGAAGGGACTAAATTTAATTTGCTATTTGTACTTTTTCTTTTCTTTCTTGGACAAGTTTAGTGTTTTAAACAGCTCTGGGAGATGGGGAAAAAAAACAAAGTTAAAAAAAAAAAAAAGAAAGGAACAAAGAAAAAACACAGCTCTAATAATACCCAGAGTTGTGTCAATAGGCTGTTTTAGGAAAGAATGAGGGACTTTGTTGAGTGTGGGAATGGCTTCCCCTATCTACTGTCTCAAGATGTAAGCAGGGCTTTTTCCCATCCTTAGCTCCTGATATGATTCCTGACACATAATAGGAGCTAACAAGTGTTGGCCAGAAGGAATAAATCACAAGGAGTTCTCATCAGCACCCTCCACCCCATGGTACTGTAGATGTTTTGATGAGATGCTTTCCAATTTAATCCTGTTTGCTGAGTTATTGGTCCGTTAATCTCAAACAGAAATACTCTACCATGTGCTGAGAGTCTGACTTTTTCTTTCCCTGAGCTAACAAGTCCCACCCGCCCGTCTACATTTCTGTCCCAGGAGAAAACAGTATGCTTTCTAAGAAGCTGTCACACTCCATCTTTCTTTAGACATGACTCTCATTCCCAGGGCAAACTTCGCAGGGCAGAATGCAGGCGACTGTCATATTAAAAAAATATATATATTCTGACCTCTCTACAAACCCAACAAGGACAAAAGTGCCAAGTTGTTCAAAGGGATTCACTGGCCAGTTATAAGGAAAATTCAGTATCCTGGACCTAGAGGTCTCAGTTCCATACGCTGGTTCTATCACTGTTGTCACATGGCTTTAAGTAAGTAACTTAACTTCTCTGTTTTCTGTTATAAAACAAAAATAATTCTCTATTTCCCCTATAGTTTGGAAAGCTGCTATTCAGATGAGAGGACATCACATGGCTAAGTCAGAGTTTTCATTGCCCTTCCTAAGACAGATACTGGGCCAGCTGCCCCCATCCTAAATCTCCAGTCATGCACTTACCCAGGCCAAAACATGGTGGTCATCAGTGATCCCTTTTTCCCTCTCCCAGAGGACAGCTAATTCATATCCAAGTCCCACTGTCTCTACTGAGAAACAAATCCTAAGGTTTGATCATTTCTCATCACTTCCATAACTGCACCATTAGATTAAGCTATCATCTTCTATTTTACCATGGCATGAGCTTTCTGACACTCTCCAGGCTTCTACATTTATATTACTCATGCCTGTTCCCTGCAGAAAAGTTAGAGAGGTCGTATTATAGATGTAAATCAAGCCAAGTCCTTTTCCTGTTCACTAGTCTCCAGTGGATGCTCATCAGCTGTAAAACAATGCTCCAAAATCTACAACTAGATCCTAATTATGTAACCTCGGGCTATGTCTCCAACCCTGTCTCTTTTTGCCCTTCTCACTCACCCTGGTCTTCCTGCAGGCCATTTAATACATTAACCTCGCTCTTGTCTCAGGGTCATAATACTGTTCTTTCTCTTCCTAGAATGCTCTCCCTCCACAGGCCTCTGCAACTGTCACCTCCCCAAGAAGCCTTATCTGACCACCCTAAGATATTCCCTTCCTCTACCTCCTTGCTCTCTATCATCTTCCCCTGCTTTAGTTTTCTTCATAACATTTATTGCTTTCCAAGACGATGTCGTATCTTTGTTTATTGCCTCTGTCTTACAGAAGAACAGAACCTGCAGGAGTTCAGGACCTTTGTCTATTACCATACTCTGCATTCACTTAAGTGCTCAGCACTGAGTAGGCATTCAAAAAATATTTGTTGAATGAATGAATAGAAAATGCACAGAAAAGTTTAAAGCTAAACGGTGGAAAGAAAAATTGTAAATAACCTACTCTTCCTGCCCTCTCAAAAGAGAAAAAGATTTACATGCAGGTTTGAAAACATCTTGCAAACATGTACACTTTTCAGAAACTCATCTGTTTGTTTAAATGAGGAACTCTTTGGGGAGATGAAAGAAATGAATTTTATTTGATTAGGCATGGTGTGTTATTTCCCAGTTGCTTCTGAGTTTCCAGGAACTGGCTTCAGGTTCAAGGAGTGGGAATGCCCAGGCTTGCTGCAGCCAGGACAAAGAAGCCCCTATCATGTGTGTTGTAGGGAAGGTAAACCACAGTGTGGCCTCCTGACGTCCCTGATCCCCTCTAGCACCTCCTTCTCCTTACTCTCCCCTGCATCTCACAGCTTTTACTCCACAGTTTACAATCAAGCCTATCCTTATAAGTACTAGAAAGAACACATGCAATGATTTGGAGCTAGATTTGAGCCCAGCATCTTCCTTCATGTCTGATTTTCAATAAATTATTTAACCTCTCTGAATCTTTTTAAACATAATTTTTACATTTTTTTGAAATATAAGAAATGGAGACACTAATCATCACCTCACCAGCCTTTCTATAATATATGGCATTTGCAAGAGACTGAAAAAAATGAGGGCATCCCAATGTGACATGCATGTTATCCTGAATTTCACAGGAAGATGGGGTTTGATTTTAGAATGCTTACTATGGGTAGATTTTGCAAGATGGAGGTAAATAAAGAAAATTAGCGCTATAGCACTAGAATGTGAAGAAGTAACTCCCTCACACAGCTATTATTTCGTATTAAAGAAAATTATATATATATGAGTGTGTGTGTACATATATATATATATATAAATGTGAGTGTATATATGTTTATACGTGTGTGTGTATATATATATATATATATATATATATACTCTGAGTATATATACTCAGAGATTATATAATTGTGAAATGCTGAAAAATTATAAAATATTTTGGCTCCTATTGGCTGTGGGGGTGGGGATACAAAACTGGACTGGAAGAAGGTGGTGGCTCATGGGAAAACTTTGTCATATCTCTTTGTGAATGACTGGAAACACACCTTCCCACACGCGTTCTGAGAACTTCCTGCACAATGAGTCATCACGTTTTGATGGCAAGTACTTGCTCACACCTACCACATGCCCACTTTCTGGACCTGAACCAGTTTTCAGACCTGCATCTGCCAACCAAAGGAAAGCCTGAGTGCCCATGAGGAAGGCCACTGTGCCACAGTGCTTGTATACAGTAATGTCTCCTCCAGGCCTTCCTCAGAGGTATTTATGGCCTTTTATTTGGATAATCATATACCAGAGGAAGAGGAACATCCAGGCATTTCAAAGACCATTGAGTACAAGTTGACAGAGATACTCAGAGACCCAAGGCATACTCAGAGTCAGGGACTACCAGTCTGTGGCTGCCAGGAAACAGAATGGAGTTGCAACCTAGGTGTAGCTCACAGTGGGAGGATCATTTCCCTAGCTCCCAAATACAGAATTGGCATGGTCATGGTCATGTATAGTGGCTGGATGAATCCTCCTCTCATTGTTTCCTTGGACTCTGTGATAAAACTATCATAGTGGGGAAAGCAAGTGGAGGCATTTCCATTGCCATCCAAGAGAGGAAACTAAAACCAAAGTCTCATCCTGAGGGTAATGGAAGCAATCAGTGATATGCTCACAGACTTGAAGGATGCCTGAGTGGTGGTCTGTATCATATTCATATTTAATTCACCAGCCTGGTCTCTTCAAAATTCAGATGGATTCAGGAGGGTGACAGTGAGCTAATACAAAGTCAAACAAATAGTAGGCCCAATTTTTGCAGTTGTCAGAAACAGTGTCTATGCTACAGGCAATTAATACAGCCAGGGGTATATAGCATGTGTCCATTATTATAGAAAATAAGCTTTTTTCCCCTTCTCTATCTGATAAAAGGACTAGAAGAAGTTTACATCCACATGGGGTGGGTACCACTACACATTCACAGTCTTGCTCCAGGGCTTTATTAACTGTCCTACCCTCTGTTATTACATAAGCTGAAGAACACGGACCATCTGAACATTTCACAGAGGATCACATTGGTCTACTATGTTGGTGCATCATGTTCACTGGGCTAGATGAACAGGAAAGGAAAAACATGTTCAAGGTTTTGGTAAGGTATGTGCTTCAGAAGGTGTGAGATAAAGCTTATGAAGAATCAGGGGTTCACCACATCAGTGAAAATTTAGAGTTCAGCAGTCTGTGGCATGCCATAACATCCCTTACAAAACAAAGAATAAATTACCTCATCTCACACCTCACACCTCCAGGAAGGAAGCAGTATGCTTGGTAGGCCTCTTTTGATTCTGGAGGCAGCCAATTACACACTCAGGAATACTTCCCTGACCCATTTTCCAAGTAGCATGGAAAGCTGCCAACTCTGAGTTGGATCACAGAACAGGAAAGGTGTTGTAGCAGTCACGCTGTGATGCAAACAACCATGCCATTTGTTACCATATGACCCAGTGGATCTTTCTTTAGTCCATTCTCACCCTACTATAAAGAAATACCTGAGCCTGACTAATTTATAAAGAAAAGAGGTTTCATCATCTCATGGTTCTACAGGCTGTACAGGTTTCTGCTTCTGGGGGGCCACAGGAAACTTGCAATCATGGTAGAAGGCGAGGGGCAAGCAAGTCCATCTAAACATGGCCAGCAGGAGAGAGAGTGGGAGTGAAGGTGGAAGCTCTACACACTCTCAAACAACCAGAATTCCTGAGAACTCACTCACCATCACAAAAACAGCAACGGGAAAATCTGCCCTCATGATCCAGTCCCATCCCATCAGGTCCCTCCTCCAACACTGGTCATGCAGTTTGACATGGGATTTGGGTGGGAATATAGAGTCAAACCATAATACCTGTAGTATAAGAGTTACTGGTAATAATAAATACTGTGTGGATTGCAGGCATCAATCAGGAGACACACAATGTAGATCCCCTGCTTTTGGAGTAAGGTCATACCTTCTGCAGCAGAAAGAATCCATTTGAAAGAAGGAACACTCCCCTGAAAGTTCTTGGTGTGTTATTGGATGCTGATAGCCACAAACATGGACCCATAATCTAGCAGAAGTCATGAGCTGGTTCTGTCAGACACACTGAGTCATGTGGTAGAGTATGAGCCTCACATAAGATGAGAGTGGCACATCAGAATTAGGTCCAAGCAAACTCAGGGATACAAGTAAACTGCAGCAGCACATGGCCCAAGTCCCAAGGCATCCACCGCAACTGCACTGGTGCCTCTCACCCTGGTTGCACTTACGACCACTTGGGAGTGGGGAGGTAAAAGAATAAGCTTATTTCAAGGAGAGGTATTGGCTCTGTATATGGATACAAGGATATAAACTAAACATATGACCACTGCTATGCAATGGGCAAAAGTCTGAAGTGTCCACATGGTCACTGACTTTCTAAGGAAAGAGAAGAGATTTAAGGTGTGGATTCATGTTTTGATTTACTGATCTGGGGCTTGACATAGAAAGACAAGACAACCCTTCCTTTTGCTTGTTCAACACCAACTTAAAAGACTTAACGAAGTAAACAGGGTGGCCGTGGCTGTGCTCATGGATGGTGGTGGGTTTATGGAGGAGGAGGCAA
Source organism: Sapajus apella (assembly GCF_009761245.1). Taxonomy (NCBI): domain Eukaryota; kingdom Metazoa; phylum Chordata; class Mammalia; order Primates; family Cebidae; genus Sapajus; species Sapajus apella. The sequence continues at coordinate 2,400,588 of NW_022437016.1, forward strand.
ACAGAGACACTGTGGAACTTCCTCCTTCACTTTTAGCCATTCAGACACATGCCACAACTCAATGATCCATGCGAAACATGTCCCAGTTCCCCAGAGCCTGCTTACAAAGCTTTCAGCCCTCAATGTCTTTCAAACTGACTTTGATCATCCACATAAAAAGGAACAGCACCAAGACACACAGACCAGATGAAGAGCAGAAAGTTCCAAAAGGGGCTGGAATCAGTGACCTCCAGGGTCCCCCTGAGATTACTGAAAAGGAAGCCAAGGATGGGAATATCTTCCTAGCACAGTGGCTCTCTCACTTAATCACATAGCAGGATCACCTGGAAGGCTGTTAAAACACAGATTGTCGGCCTCCACCCTACAGTGGCAGGCTCTGAGAATTTACAGTTCTGTCAAGTTCCCAGGGGATGCTGATGCTGTGTATTCAGGAGCCACCCTCTGAGAATCACTGTCCCAGAGCAATGAGACTGCAAAATAGATGGGGGCACCACTTCAGTCTTTAGCACCCTGTGCTCAAGCAGAAGGTTTCCATGAGGGAGACCGTATGTGTCACAGTTAAGAGACCTGGCTTTGGATTTCAACGGATCTGGTTCAAATCCAGGTTTTGTCACTGACCATCTAATTGGCATTAGACAAGTGGGCCTTGCCTTGTGAGCCACAATTTTCTCACCTGTAAAATCCGGATAATAATAATGTATACATTATGGAAATATTGTGAGATATAGTTAGCTAACATATTCAAAATGAAAAGCTGCGTGGTAAGCTCTTGATAAATAAGAATACAATGACAACACACGATACTAGTGTTGCTACCCTGTAGCATACTGGCCAAATGTAAAAGGCTGTATTTATAATGGCTCCAGCCCTCATTCTTTAAATATTCATCTTTGGGGACTCAGAGAGGTAATTACATTAAGAGGCAAGCAAAGAAAAGAGATTGTAATTGGGGCTGTAACTCCACCCTTCTTCACCCCTCCCTACACCCCTCTCCTCAGCCCTCTTCTCCAAGGTCAGTTTGTTTAATTTGGACTTGGATTTCACTGGGAATTAGTTTCACATTCTTCTTACTCACTGTGTCAAATGAGTATGAGCAGCCATAGGCTTTCATCTCTATAACATGCCTGCCCATGCTTTTGGAGGCTGATGTCACCATAGCAGTTAACCCACATGCCTGGTACGTAACATACACCCAAATAGTATTTGTTGAATTGCATTGAATTTACAGGAATTAAGGAGACAGTATTTTGGATTCATTTTCATCTCTGAGATATATGACCTTGGATTAGCCACGCCCCCTTCTCCGGGTCTCCGTTTCTCACTTGTAAAAACAGAGATTTCTCAGGCTTCTTCCAGCTTAGCTATAGCATAGTGGGCAGAGATCTGAACTGGGAGTCAGTAAACCAGGGTTGGGGGCCCAGATATGCCACTAACTTGTGCTGAAAAAGTTGCTTTCCCTCTCTGTGCCTCAGTTTTCTCATTTGTGTTATGCGATGATTTCTACATATCCAACTGCCACTCTGCATTCCTGAATTTCTAGGTATTTTATTTAAGGCCCTTTGAGGGTTCAAGGTCAAGACCTTTAAACAGTATCTACCATAATAGGAAAAAAAAGATGTGCTTCCTTCTATCTTGATGTGGCCACATTTTACTAGAGGCTTCTGGAATCTTGCTGGATAAAATCTCCCATAATGACTCACAGCAATAATGATCATTAATATTGCATATAATCACTAAAATAAGTAGCATCATATTACTCTCAACTAAAATGGTATCTTTCAGCTGAGAGTCTGCTGATGCCTTAGCATGACAAGTTAAGGGAAGGAAGGACTGCTATTGGAGTCACTCCCTTAAATCTTCTTCCATGCATTTTTAACTTAAATGAGAAGGTGAGAGAAGGTTTTTGATATAGTATTAGATTTTGCTTCACAGGAGGTTGAGCGTGTAGTGAGCCATGGTCGTACCACTGCATTCCAGCATGGCTGACAGAGTAAGGCCCTCTCTCCAAAAAAAGAAAAAAAAGAAAAAAAGAAAAAGCTGTGTGCAGCTTCAGTGCCAGGTTCTGTTACTTTAGAGCTGTGTGACTGTGGGCAAAGCGACACAACCTCTCTGTGTGTCTTCAGTCTACTCATCTGTGAATGCTTCTTTGCACATTTCACAGGGTTGTTACAAAGATCACCTAAGATAGTAGATGCAAAAACGTATTGTAAACTGTTAAGCTCTCTACAAACACAAGGCATTGCCGTTATGGTAATAAAAATCAAATGGCACATCAGTATTTCACAAGCAAGGACTGGGACAGATTATGTGTAAAGTATTCCCATCTAATGGGGTTTTATAACTACACACTCCCTCTTCTTATTACTAACTTCTTAATAATCTCTTTGCAAAGCTTGTCTTCAAACTCCCTTTGTCTTCCCCGTCTTTTCTTCTTAACATCTCCTCTCTCACACAGCTATTTATTACTGAACTCTGGGTGGCATTTGGGGAGACAGTTGATTAGAAAAATATACACATATATATTTTGTACAGAGACATAAACAAAATGTAGCCAGGGCCCCTCAATTCTGAGCCAAGATATTAAAAAATATACATCTTCTTTGTGGTCTGTCGAAGCTGCTTATATTAGCAATACTTAGTCTGAAATTAGGTTTAACAACACTGTACCTACATGTAGCCTCAGATATGTTCACATGTGTCATTAATGTGGAAAGAAAACAAATGAAGTATGCTCAGATGCATTTTCATTTTTTAAAATCTTAAAAAAAGAAAGGGTTTTACAAAGCCTTTTGGAGTCTCTCTTGGCTAAAAAGGAAATCCTTTTGCCATTAACTGCTCCTGCAGAGAGAGCCTGCTAGCTGCAAGATCATGATGAGGGTAAGCATTAATTAAATCTAACTGCGAGAGAATAATTATGTACACATATCCGTCAGGGCAGGCTGTCACTATCCAGTAACAAAGTTGGATACAAACTCCATCAGCAGAACTGTCAGGCAGCTGTTAAAAGGATATAAATGTATCCCAAAAGGATCATTTCATTTAGGGGGGGAAAAATTGGATTGCAAAGGATTAATGAGGCGAGGGGTTTGTGTTTTCAATTGGATGTAAAATGCAAACTGAGTAAGTTGTGATATCATCATTTAACCTTAATGCCTAGCTACATTGGGATTTTTATCACTTGGTGGGGGCAATTAGACTTTGTATATCAAACCAGCATTTTTCTATCATGGAATGAAATTAAAGGTTAGTTTTTTAAAAGTTAAGTTGCATAAAAGTTTACAACAAAATCATAAAACCTAATTTTTACAGATGGCATATTCTTAATAATAATTAGGTCAGAAAATGAATATGAATCCCACCAGAGTAATTAGGATATTCAGTAAAGGACCCTTTTTGTTGCTGCCTTCATTTCTGCCAAGTTTCAGTCTAAGCTGTGAGGCCTGTGTATGTGCAGAGACCCCACACAAGTAATGTGAATGCAAGTCTTGGAGGTATGCACTGCTGATAGACACAGTAACAATGTATGAGAAAGGACAGGAGCCCTGGAAACAGACAGGTCTACATTTATATCCAAGCTGCACCGCGGACTGGCTGTGCATGTTTGGGCAACTTACTTCATATCTCTGAACATCCATTTCTTTTACAAAGTAAGGGCTAGAGAAAGGTTGTTACAGTTATACATGTGAAACTCCTTACTCTTAAAAGAGTAAATAACACGCAAGAAATGGCCAGTAATTGTGGTTTTCTATCAGATATATGTCCCAAATTAGAAAGGGGAATATAAACACAAATCATGACACTAGCTTTGAGATTCATTCCTACTAAAATTTCATCTTTGTTGGAGGAATTAAAGAGAGTGAGTATATCCAGCTGAGGCAAAACAGTAGGATGCCTAACCGGTTTCCCTGAAGCCTTGGTAGACAACTAGAATGGTTAGCACAAGTCATTTTACTCCAATGCAATTTTTACAATCTGTAATCATTGTACTCGAATGCTTGAGTGAGTGACTGATTGACTGTTTGCTTCTTTCTCCAAACTTTGAGCTACATAGAGCTGAGGACCTCATATATCTAGACTTCCATTTCAGTCCCAGGACTGAGCATAGTGTCTTATACTTGGTAGACACCCAGCTGAAAGAATAATGGAAGTGAGGTTGGAGGCCCCAGTAGGTACTTAAGCTTAGGCAGAAGGCATAGGAGAGGCTAGAATTGGGGAAATGGTAATTAGCCATGGCCGCCCTAAAGAGCCATTTGGAAAGGTCTCTTCCTATGGCAGGATAATTGCTCTGACCTGGACTTGTATAGCTCTGCCGGGACCACAGATGCCAATCTAAGAATGAGGCCAGAGAGTCTGTCAGAGATCTTAGCTATTCTGGGTTGGTATCATTATCAGTATAATTACCTACTCTCGAATTCTCAAGATCTTGCAGAGTTATTTCTATGTAGTCCTGCCTGAAAGCAAGACGACTTCTTCGGGACCTTTCTCCATGTTACATTCTGTGAAGACTGCTCTGCAACACTCCACTGAAGGAGAGCTCACGAACCTTTCTCAGCCAACACTCTTGGCAAGGTAGCAAGGCTGACACAGATACCGGAAGAGGTTAGGCGTTACGGCTGCTCCCTACAAATCTTTATAAGTAGATTATACATAGGTAATTTGGAGAGGGTTCTTTCTCTCTACAGAAAATACTCTCTTCTCTCCACAGAAAACACCCTGCCAGTGGCTTTATTTCAATGGTTTTGTAATTGCCCAATGGGCTCATCTTGTCCACTGCCTAGAAAAGCCAATGCACTGAGAACAGCACATTTTTACAAGAGAGTTTAATTAATGCAGAGCCAGTTAAATGGAAGACTGGAGTTTCATTACTCAAATCACAGTCTCCCTGTGATTTCAGAAGGTAGGGTTTTTTTAAGGATAGTTTGGTGAGCAGGGTGTTAGGGTATAAGGAACTCTGACTGATTGGTCAGGGAGGAAATCATAGGGAGTAAAAGCTGTCTTCTTGCATTGAGTCAGTTCCTGGGTGGGGGCCCCAAGACCAGGTAAGCCAATGTACTGGTCTGTGTGGCACCAGCTAGTTCATAAGAATGCAGGGTCTGAAAAATTCTTTGAACACTAATCTTGGGTTTTATGACAGTGATGTTATTTGTAAGGGCAATTGGGGAGGTTAGGAATCTTGTGGCCTCTGACTGCATGACACGAGAGCCATAATTTCTAATGCTGTGGCTAATGTGTTAATCTTACAAAGGAGGTCTGATCCCCAAACAAGGAGTAGGTTTGTATCAGAAAGGGGGTGCTGTTACCTTTGTTTCAAAGTTAAGCTATAAACTAAATTCCTCCAAGTTAGCTTGGTCCATGCCTAGGGATGAACAAGGGAAGCCTATTAGTCAATTTTCAGGCTGCTGATAAAGACATACCTGAAACCGGGAAGTTTACAAAAGAAAGAGATTTACTTGGACTTACAGTTCCACTTGTCTGGAGAAGCCTTACAATCATGGTGGGAGGCAAGGAGGAGGAAGTCCCATCTTACGTGGATGGCAGCAGGCAAAGAGAGAATGAGGAAGACGCAAAAGTGGAAACCCCTGATAAAGCCATCAGATCTCATAACACTTATTCACTACCATGAGAACAGTACGAAGGAAACTGACCCTCTATGGGGGAGGTTCGGAATCTTGTGGCCTCTGAGTGCATCTCCCACCGGGTCCCTCCCACAAACATGTGGGAACTATGGGAGTACAATTCAAGATGACATTTGGATGGGAACACAGCGCCAAACCACATCAGGCAGCTGGGAGGTCAGAAGCAAGATAGAATTGGTTAGGTCAGATTTCTTTCATTGTCATAATATTTGTAAAGGTAATTTCAGCTTGAAGCAGAAATATGAGATATATGGATTGAAGGCAAATACCACTTCTTTGCATTGATGGTGACCATTTTCTGGAAGTGTTCTTTACCACAGCCTCTGCCATACCCACTTCCTTCCTCCGTTCCTCAAAAAACAAACAAAAACATAAAATTTGCACATGAATTGCTTCTCCCTATATCTACCCCTTGATCTAGCATAAACAACTTCCAGACAGATAAAAATTAAACTACATCTAGTCCCAAATGTTGCAAAGAGTCATCATCGCGGTGGCTCAAGCCTGTAATCCCAGCACTTTGGGAGGCCGAGGCGGGTGGATCACGAGGTCAAGAGATCGAGACCATCCTGGTCAACATGGTGAAACCCCGTCTCTGCTAAAAATACAAAAAATTAGCTGGGCATGGTGGTGCATGCCTGTAATCCCAGCTACTTAGGAGGCTGAGGCAGGAGAATTGCCTGAACCCAGGAGGCGGAGGTTGCGGTGAGCCGAGATCACGCCATTGCACTCCAGCCTGGGTAACATGAGTGAAACTCCGTCTCAAAAAAAAAAAAAAAAAAAAAAAAAATTCAAGAAATGGCCAAAGCCAGAAAACTGAGGTTATAAGATGTTAAGACCCATAAACAGAAATTTCTCTCTTCTTAAGAAAATTTCTTAACCTCTAATTTTTGAGGGCAGAATTTTCTATATGTTCATTTTATTATATTTTTAATAATGTAGTTAAATTTTTCTATATTATTATTAGTAGTAATTTCTCTACTTGGTCTAATAGAAAAATTTCTGTAAAAAGTCTCTTACTTTGACTATGTATTAATCTACATGTCACCATACTTCTCTCAGTTTTTTCTTTAAAGATTTTGAAACCATGTTTTTCCTATATTTAAGTACAAATTTCATTTCTCTCCCAGTAAATGGGTTTTAAAAATTTTTTTTGATCAATTAATAATATTCTCTATTCCTAAGGATTTTTACTTGCTCTTTTTTATTGTTGTAAACTTAATTTTGCCATATAATTCTATTTCTTTATAAGCCTTCATTTGATTAGTATTTGCATAATATATATTTTTCATTTCCTGTTCCCTACTGTCAAACTTTGTGTCCTTATGCTTTAGAATGATCTCTGCAAAGAGTATATAACCGAAATTTATTTAATATAACCTATCCCTGGGCCAGGTGTGGTGGCGCATGCCTATAATCCCAGCAATTTGGGAGGCCAAGGTGAGCAGATCCCTTGAGCTCAGGAGTTCAAGACTAGCCTGGGCAGCATAGTGAAACCCTATCTCCACCAAAAATACAAAAAATTTAGCCGGGCATAGTGGCATGCACCTGTAGTCCAGGCTACTCAGGAGGCTGCAGTGGGAGGACTGCTTGAGCCCAGGCGGTTGAGGCTGCAGTGAGCTGAAATGACACCACTGCACTCCAGCCTGGGTGACAGTAAGATTGTATCTCAACAACAGAAATAAAAATAAAAATCATAAATCTTAATGTGCACATTACATTTACTGTAATTTCTGATGCTTTGTGGTTTATCCCTATCACTTTATCTTTCACTTTTTCCTTGCTCAGGCGTGCCCTCTACTTATATCCCACCCCACCTGACCCCCAACCTGGAGTCATCATGACACCAGCTTCTGAACTCATAGCTTGGCTTTGCAATTCTTACAACTTACGTCTGATTCTTTAAGCCCAAGGGGCTTTCTTTCTTTACTTTTGGGATGAATCTGAATTTTTTAAAAGTGTATTTTGTCCAACATCTATTTTGTGTGTGTATGAAACAGGAAGAAGGCTCACAGTAGCTTTCTCAGCCAGACTGTTGAAAGTTTACTACATGACTTGGCTGCTTTTTTTCCATGGAGGAACAGGAGCTTTTGTTATATCTGCACACACACACACACACACACACACACACACACACACACACACACACAGAGAGAGAGAGAGAGAGAGAGAGAGAGAGACATACACACACGTACACACAAAACTATTGAAGCCCCATAAATAAATGTAGAATACAACCTTGATAAAAGAGCCCTGCCTATTCAGCCACAGCTCCTCCGCCCCTTCTCCCTGAACACCTGTTTGCAGCATGCTTGAAAACATCTCCTAATGGCCCAGGCAGTCTACCTTGTATCCTCACTATGTTTAATCATGTCTATCTCAATCATGGGAAAATGTAAAGCTTCTCTTTGTAATCTTCTAATTTATTTGTACCGTTGATTGCGGTTGAATTAGAAAAGAGTCGAAGTTGTCAACCTTTATCTATGTGTTCTGTTAAATTTCACCAACAGTCAGTCCTAGTGCAGGTAATAGGGTCTATGTGAACCAAACCTAAAATCTTAAGTCCAACAACACACTGAATGAACACTCCTACCAAACTCTAAGCCAACGGAAACCTGAAAAACTGAATTTCTCATTGTGATGAAAAGAGCAGTCAGACATGCCTCATTAGACTCCCTTTCTTTTGGAGTTTAGGCACAACTGACCAGCATTAATATTAAAATAGAGATCAAAAGACTAACAAAATAGACTCTGTAGCAATAAAATACCAAATTCCAACCTGACTCTGGTGTAGTAACATATGACAGATAGCAGACTCTGAAGGAAATCAAAATATTTTATCCCAAAATATATTTCCCTGGCATATTTTGAAATGGCCCTGCAAAACCATCTTTTGTGGGGATAATTTGCATCTGTAGACAATCTCCTTCCCTTTCTAGGTCTTTCTGCAAATCCTGGAGAAATTAAATGAGAGTCTGATACTTTTAAGGTCTTAAAAATATATTTATCATATTCTCTCTAAGGCTACTACCTGGAGGCTTCATCTACATAACAAGAACCTTGGGGTCCATAACCCCCCACCCCCTGCCGCCATTATCTTAACTTAAGCATTTACTTCAAGTCTTTAGATAAAACTTAACCAATTGCCAATCAGAAAATCTTTGAATCCACCTATGATCTGTAAGTATCTCTGAACGAATGTATACCTTACATATATTGATTTGGCTTTGTCTATAACTTCTGTCTCTGTAAAATGTATTAAACCAAACTGTACTCTGGGGAACACTTTCTCAAGACCCCTTGGGACTACCATGGTCCACGGTCACTTACAGTGGCTTAAACCTCTTTGAATGTTTTATGGTTCTGGCTTTTTTTTTTTAACATCTACATGATTTTATATGTTCAAATGGCTTATGCTATTTATATAGCCAATGATTTCACAAATCAGAAGACTTGAATTCCATTCCTGGATCTGCTAGTTTCTCTGTGTGACATCAGTGAGTCTCCACTTCCATCATTTCCACATAGACAAGCAGGTTGGATCAGACAATAAAGCAGAATGATGATGTATACCTTTTGGGCTCAATCCTCATAAAACCTTGCAGCTCCTACTTCTGCTGTTTTTGGATCCCCCAAGCATGTGAACCAGGCTGGGATAGCTGACTAGCCACTATCCCAGTGTATGAGAGGTCAGCTGACCATACCCTACCCAGGCCAGAACCAACCACCTAGAGCCAAGCCCAAATGTTTTTCTTGAATTAAGTGCTAAATAAATGGTTACTATTTTAGTTCATTATGTTTCAAGTTTTTTTATTACACAACAATGCTAATGTAGCATTATTACCATTCTACTGAAAGAAATATTGTAGAGTTGTGTCCCTAGGCCCCACCAAGATCTGGTCCAGAGCCTTCTGCTAAGGCTGCTTTCAGTTGCCTCTCCAACCTCCAGGCCAGAGAGAATTGACTGAGAGCCCCCTGACATATTTCAGATGGACAAGAAAAACCACTGCCTGAAGGAAACATACACTTTGAGGAACACAAACTTCTCTGAAAGACACATCAGGGAAGATTTATGGAGGCAGTCGTGTGTTCTGACTGCTGATAAGCTTTCCTATGTCTCAGTGCAATACAACCTGTGAATCAATGGGTTAGTGGTGGTGCTGTCCCTGGCTGCACCTCTTAGAAGGAACCCGAGGTCAGCATACAGAAAGCCAGAGATCTAGAGAAAAGGTTCCCTAATCAAAGATACATGTCATTTCTTACCGTTGAAGATGTCAGGGCTCCAATTCCAGGATGCAGCTAATCTATAGCATGCTTTAAAGAAGCATTTCCATAAGTATTCTAGCATATTCTCATAACAGCCCTGGAAAAAAGAATGGCAGATATCCTCACATCCCCAGATACTGGGGATAAAATCCTGAGGATGCTAAACACTTTCCCTGAGGATCTTCCCTGAGGATCCATTGCACTTAGGGCAGGGTTGGGGTTTAAACCAGAGGGTTCTGACTCCAAATTCTGAACTCTCAGTGAAGAACAATGTTTCTCAATTATATGTATCATCAAAGACTATTTGAGTTGGAGGAGACCTATGAAAATTATCTAGCCCATCACCGTTGCTTTCCAAATTAACAACAACAAAGATTTATTAGGTGCTTTCCATGTTTAGTACAGCCTGCTGAGCACTTTACATACATTAACTAATTCCCTCAGCCTCCCGATGAGGTAGCTGATTGTATGATTGGTAGATTAGGTAATGGAGATTTACTGCATAAGTCATTTCCCAAAGTTGAGCAAGACAGTGGCAGAGCTGGGATGCGATTCCACATCTGTTTGACTCCAGACCCTGAGTACACTGCCACAATGCCATATAGACTTTTAGATGGGGACACTGAGGCCTACAGAGTGAAAGGTCTTGTCCAGGATCATGAAGTCAGTTTGATTAACTGTCCACTAACTCACCAACTATTAATTGAGCATCTGTTATTTGTCAGGAAGCAGGCTAGCCAATGGGAACATAGACACAACCTAGACATAGTTGTGCACTTGAAATTAATGAAGGGATAAGGCAAGAAGTGAGTATAAATTACTCGAATAAAAGATAGTAAATGACAAATATCTCAGAAAAGATAGTGAAAATATTGTCAAAGTTTGGAGGAAGTAAGCTTGACTTTCACTTGGAAAAAATTTGAAAATCCTTCACGAAGAAAATGGCTTAAAGGTCTGGTTTTGAAAGAAGAGTAGACTTTGCATATTGCCAGTGGGAAAGAGGAAGGAACTCAAGCTACAGAAAGAGCATTGAGGTGGAGGTAAGAGGAGTTATTTCATCAGAGACTCAGGGCTGGTCTTCAGGTAGTTGTGTCTACCCAGTTCTCCTTGCAACCCCTATAACTATCTCATGGTTTAAGTGGAACCTCATTTTAATGATGCAATGTCAAAACTTCCTTTGGCAAAAGGGGCTGTGAGCCTAAACCCCACCCAAAAATCCTTGGTGGGAAGGGAAGCCTGCTAAGAAGGATAAAGGGTGGGGAAGCAAAAATGAGGACCAAAGAAACAAAGAAAGATCAGTCCTGGGGCTGCCTGTTCAGTATTTAAGCAGAGCAACAACGCATTAAGGCAACTAATTTAAAGTCGCTAATATTTCTATTTTCTTCCAACTAACTGAATAATTCATAGCCAGTTACTAATGAAAGTGACACACACACACACACACACACATATGTATAAACACAGAACATAGAGTGGAAGGTCTTGTCCAAGATCATAAAGCCATGATCTTATATATGTATATATGTAATTATAATTACATTTGTATAAACACAGAACACTGGCTTATATATAAACATAAGCCTGTGTTCCAGGGACAGTGTCCTGCAGCAGAAGCACATCAAAGCTTATCTATCAGGAAGGATAAAAGATAATTATACACATATGTATATGTATAAACATAGAACAAAGGCTTATGTTTATGTATATATGTATGTTTATGTATGTTTACGTATATATGTATGTTTATGTGTGTGTATATGTATATATACACATATATATGTATACATATATATGTGTATATATGTATATATATACACATATATGTGTGTGTGTGTGTATATATATATATATATATGTAAACATAAGTCTGTGTCTGTTTTCCAGAGACAGTGTCCCACAGTAAACGCAAATCGAAGCTTATCTACCAGGAAGGATAAAAGATAATTATACACACATGCACACACACACACACACACACACACACACACACACACATATATGCATAAACATAGAACACAGGCTTATGTTTACATATATATGTATGCTTATATGTATGTGTATGTATGTTTATATGTGTGTGTGTGTGTGTGTGTGTGTGTATTTGTAAACATAAGCTTGTGTTTCAGGGACGGTGTCACAAAGTAGAAGCAAATCAAAGCTTACCTATCAGAAAGGATAAAGGAGTCGGAATTTGCTTCTCCTACCAAGTGTGGGATGCTGTTGGGAAATGTGTGAGCAAAATCCAGGGTCTGATTTTGATGGAAGATTTTGTGGCTTCCCATCTTCCCACTGGCACCTGCCTTGATCACATTTTTCCCCAGATGGTCCCCTTATGCCCTGCACAGCTTCACCCCCATGTGTATTTGCATGTTTTTCTTTCTTCTACCAACAATGTCTTCCTACACTTTCTCTTTAGTTAATGTGTTATTTAGGATTACCTGCTCTGGGAAGCCTTCTTTAATTATTCTCCCAGCTTAGTAAACACTCCAAGTCACCCCACAACACCTTCATGTATCCATTGTGATGCAGATATGTAATCCCCTGCTTCCTTCAATAAATGGTGAAGGGCTGATGGGCCAAGATCTAGGTGGCATATGCTATAAATATGCGGCCAACTAGAAACATTGAGTGGATGCCTTAAAAAATGCCCAGAGCACTGTCCAGTGACATAACACTGTGGGCTCCTGAGGACACGGGACTGGCTCCCTGGGTTACTTAAAAGCTGAGGGGGCCATGCTGATTCATTCTTAGCTCAGAGAGGGAGACATCTCACCTTCTAGGACCTCATAGCTCCTGAACGACCTAACAGCAGCACTGATGACACAGAAACATTGACAATATAAGAGAAACTGCACGTACTTCCTTCCAGGATCTAGACTAGGCAGGTATAATTTCACAGCTCAAAGATCTTAGTCGTGGTAGCTAAGAGTAGAGCTGAAGTCATCTGAGAATTTAAATGTGGGCTCTGAATTCATAGCTTCACTATGTACTAGTTGTGTAAACTTAGACAAGTGACTGAAACTGTGTAAGCTTGAGTTTCCCCCTTTGTTGAATGGGGATAATTATAGTACTTACCTTATGGATTATCAGGAGCTTTTAAATGAGATAACGTGTGTGATGGGCACAGTGCCTAGAATGCACCAAATGCTCAACAGATGTTAGGTTGCACTGCATCCCATTAACCCTTTGCATTCTGTGAGCTCCCAGCGACCTCCCTTTAGCTATTTATCCATCTTCACCTATTCATTCATTTATTCATATATTCTCCCATTAAACCAATTACCATCCCATGCCAGGTCCTGTTAGGGATTCATTCTACAGAGAGATATAAATCACTGTTCTTTCCATCATGGGACTGTGAGAGCTGAAGAAGGTGACAGATGCATTTACGACGAACTGCAATGAGGGCTGTGATAAGAAACAGTACTGGGGCTATGAGTGCTCAGAGAAAAGAGTGGCTCACTCAGCTGTGGTAGGGGCTGAGAAAATGCTTCACAGAGAAGACTCTGAGGCTGGATTTTTAAGATAAGCAGCAATTTTTTGCCTGGAGAGAAAGGGTGTGGAGGAGGAAAGGCCGTTTCAGGAAGAATATGATCACTACTCTGACCTAGAAAGCAAGGCATGCTGGGAGAAGGGAGAAGTGGCCCATGTGCTAGAGGTTGTAGGACATAGTGGCTTGGGGCTCAGGAGTAGACAGCGGCAGGGTGCAGCCCAGACTAGGTGGCAGCCTTGTGTAGCAAGTAAGGGCAACTTTTAATCCATGAAACAATATGCCCTTCATCCTATCGGTTCTTGCTTCTAAAACAGAGTAAATGTATCACTATAAGGTAATAATACTGACAAAAATAAGGCTAATAATCATAGTGTGACAAGAATAATAAATAACACAATAATAGAGTACATATGTTCAGTATGCAGATTTTGTCTGACTCTGTGCTAAGTGCTTTGCTGACATTATCTTATTCCATCCTGTGGAAATCCTTTGAAGATAGTAGCACTCTCATCCCCTTATAATCAGCTAAATCATGGTTCTTCTTCTTGAGACATCGATGTGATATGAGGAATTGAGCAAATGTTAAATTAATTAACTGACAAATACTGTAACATAACAAACTAAAATAAACATGTATGTATTATGAAATAAAATGGCATGATCTTTTAAAAGATGAGCCTGAAATGTGGGCTTCATGACAGGTGTATTTTGAGCATAGCTGCAGACCCTTTGGGGGTAAATTCATTTTCACCTGCCTTTAAGAAGACTTCACTTCAAAAGCTTAAGAAGCCCCCACTGCAAGTGAAAGAAAATCAGGACAGTGTTCTAGGTTGCGGAGGAACATGGCCAAATTGAGTGTGTTTTCAAATGATCACCCAGCTGCTGGGGTGGAGCATGCATTCATGGGTGACAAGGCTGCTGCAGGAATCTGGATGAGAGATAATGGGACCTCAATCAAGTTAGAGGCAATGGCTCAGGAAGGAGGAGATGGATTTATGAGACTCTGCAGGCCAATGGGCAGCCCTTGGATGGCAGTGACTGTACTAGCTATTCCCTAATTGAGGGTTGAATATGGGACAGGCACTGGGCTAAGCATCTCTTGGGTATTAATTCACAACTTACATGTGATGTTGCTATTAGTAGCACTATTTACAGAAGGAAAACAGAGCTCTTATTCATTTGCTTAAGAGCATATAGTAGCCAATGGTGGAATTAAATTTCAAATACAAAGTCCTGCTTTCAAAAACCACTACCTAAATTAAATGAACCTATGGAAGTTCTGTACATCCAAAGAAATCCTTCTCTGCTTTATTTAAATGCCACCCTCCTTTATACTGCCCATGAGATGCTGGGGAATGCCTCCTTAATAGCAGCCTCACAAAACCCCATCACTAACATGAAGTCGGCAGTTCAAACTTCCACTAGCTTTCCTCTGTTTGGCTAAGAATGATGCAATTCAGCATCCACCAGGCCTCTCAGGAGGAAGCCATAGCTACAAAAACACCTTGGAGCTGCTTTTAGCTATGTGGTCAATTCCAGACACTGGTTCTCGGCTGGAAACCAGTGGGCACCATGATCTGGGCGTGAGGCCCAGTGAAGCAGAAAGAGGGCAGGTACTCCCAATCTGGACCAGACAGCCCACGGCCACTTCAGTGGCAGGGGAAGGCAGAAACAGTGAAAGACAGAGGATTCAGATCATCATATTTGGGATTTTGGAGGCTATTTCCCAAATTGTGTTCCTACAGATGCTTCAGTTCCATAAGACGTTAATAAATGATCCAGAGGGGGAAATTACAGTTTGAAGTCAACATAGTGTCAACACATCAAGTTAAACAAAGCAGCCAAGCTTTCTGTACTGCAGGACTTCTCAGAGTTTTTAATAGACTAAGATTCATCCAAGAATCTTCAAGAGAAAGAGGGAGGCTGGAGAATTTCCAAACCTTTTTTTTTTTTTTTTTTTAATCATGAAATTCCTTTGCCCAAGAAAATCTTGATGGGCTGTCTTGAGTAAGTTTGGAAGTATAGGACTGACATACACTGTCCTTACTCTTCTCCTGCAGAAATTGTATCCCATGGTAGCAGTAAAATCGCAAGCACACTGTGATTAAGCTGTTTTGGAAATTGCTTTAATAGCATCCACTTGAGCACATTTACTGTGCTACTTGTCAGTGAGTTTGTCTGAGGGAGAAACAGAATTCTCTGGACTTTGGTACCAGGAGGCTTTGGTTTATCACAGATTCCTCTTGCACCATCAATATGAAGGTTATAAAGCTAAGCCATTTTCCAGTGATCTTTGATGTTAACACACTCACTTACTCAACAAATATTTATTAAGCCATTTCTATGTATTAGGTTTATATATATGAAGCTTATATTTTAAGAGAGGAGGACAGTAGACAAGCAAAAATTTTTAAAAATTTGTCTGAACTACTATTATGGAAGAAGTTAAAAAATGTGATGTAAGAGATAGTAGCAGGTTGGGGACTGAAAGGAGCAAAACTGCAGGTTGGGTAGTCATGGAAGATGGTTTTGAGGAGCTGACATTTGAAAGGTGAGAAGGGGCTGGCTGGGAGAGCAGCTGGGAGAAAGAAAGAGGCATGGCAAGGAGAAGGAAGAACAAGTTCTCAGATGCTAAAGAAGGAACCGATTGCCGTGTTCGTGAAACATGAAGGAAGCCAGTTTGGCTGGTGCACAAGGAAGTGGAGAGCAAACGATGTTCAAAAAGGGGACAGGAGCCAGAGCCAGATCCGCAAGCCAAGGTGCAGAGTTTGGATCATATTCTAAGAATAACAGAAAACTGTCAAAGGAGTTTGAGCAGGGGAGGGGCTTTATCTGGTTTATCTTTCTAAAAGGTCGCCTTGGCAGTTTTGAGGAGACTGAATGCAAGGACGGTCGAGTAGTAAGGAGCCGTTAATAAATGACAGTGGGCATGATGGTGAGAAAGAAAGGAAGGGCGGATATGGAAGAGATCCAAATGAACTTCTTCATACATAGTTCTCTGAGACCACATCTAACTTGTAAATTAAAATAACTTAAAACAGATTTTTATTAATTATCTGACTATGAAGTTTTTCTCTAAGAGGGGAAACATTTTAATAAGTGTCAAGTTTTATACAAAAATACTTTCTATGTGACATTGTTTATCATGATGAAATATTAGAAGCAGCCCAGATGCCTAATAGAAGGGGCTTAGTTTAAAAAATTATGGTGCAAAAAAATATTTTTGAAAAATTCATTGGCATAAAAATGTTTAGAATGTGATGTTAAAAAATGAACTCAGGTTGGTAATGAAGGGGGAATGGTTATAGACTTGGAGTCAAGAATGTTTATGGAGCATATATGTGCGGAGAGGACTTAGGAGGGGAATTCCTGGTGAATGATAAAAAAGTAAAGATGAATTCATGAAGCTGTGTGAAATTTCAAGTAGCCCTAAATGCCTCACCCAGAACAAACATAAGATTACATTTATTCATTTCCGGAAACATGCTGTCTGAACTTTGCAAGGTGGTCTACATTCAACCTTTCCTCAGGTCTTCTAAACAATCTTCTGATGTAGGGCTTGGCATGCTCATTTTACAGGAGAGGAAACTGAGGCTCAGGGAGAACCATAACACTTCCAAAGTCATGCAAGTTAAAACTGACTTGGGCTGGGATTAGCACTCAGACCTCTCTGGCGTTAAGGTGACTGCTCTGTATCACTACACCATGGTTTAAACCTGGGGTTTCCCATGTGAGTTCCAAAAATGAATTCTATCATTTTCTTCTGCCTCAACTTATGACCTCACAGCTTAACATGTGGTTGGGTTTTTTACAGGATTGAAGACGTTACAATATTAAGAATTAGACATCCTTTCAACAGATAGCAATCATCTACTCTGTGTCATACACTGATTTAGTTCAGAAATGTAAAAATGATTTAAACAATAAGACAATTCCTAACTTTAAAGAACTCTGTTTCTAGCTAAGGAAAGAGCCGAGCAAGAGAAAATTATATCAAACAAAAATGAAACTACTGCTTAATACATATATAAAGAAAAGCTGGGGGGATTCAGAATGAATCGTGACTGTGACAATCAACGATGTCTTCAAAGATATGTGCCATGCATGTTAAGCTTGAAAAGACATGTAGAATTTCACTTGTGTATTAGGTTGGTGCAAAAGTAATAGCACCAACATAATAGGACACAGTGGTTAAGTTAAAAGGTTTGAGACTCAGACTGCTGGGTTCTCCCTGGTCCCACCACTTACTAGAATGTCCCCTCAGACAGATTACAACAACTGTTTGTGCCTTAGTGAAATTATCTGTAAAATGGGAATTACCGCTCTACGTGCTTCATACAGATGCTGTGAGGATCAAATGAGATAAGATGTATATATTATTTAACCTGCTTCTTGGAATAAGTTAAGTGTCAATTAAGTGACAACTATTACTCTTAGGGACCAGACAGGGGGTTTCATGCAGAGACAATGGCAAGGGAAAGAGCAATGAAGACAGAGCACATCAATCTAGAAAAGACAGTGGAGACCAGAGCTCTGTGTGGCTTTGAGTGTCATGTTCATAAGCCTAAATATGTCTGAAGGTGCTAAATAAGCACCGAAGCTGTGGGAAAGGGGGGATGACCTGATCAGAGCCAAGTTACAGGAAATGGAGAAGCAAGAGGCAAGAGGAGGAGTGGCCAGCTAGAGACTACTAGGTAGACAGAAAAAAAAATGATTTGGAAATTAGGCAGTGACAAGTTGGTTTCTTTCATAAACAAAGTCACACAGATGGCAGAAGAAGAAGGAATGAGAAGGAGAGGGAGGAAGAGAAGTAGGAGGAGACAAAGATGAAGAAGGATGAGGTGAAGATGAAGATGGAAAAGAACAATAACAACAACAAACAAGAGAAAGGAAAGGAGGAAAGAGGAAAAGGAGCAGGAAGAAAATATCTGCTTTTAACAAATGCTGGGTTAGGTGCTGTGCTGAGATATTCTTGCAACCCTGTGAGACAGGAGTGTCTTGGAGAAGTAGAATGTTTTGCCCTGAGGGGCACAGCTAGGTAGCAGCAGAAACAAAATTTGAATTAATTCTATCTAATTTACAATACCCCACTTGGTCATTCTGTTATTCAGCCTACTAAAAAGTGGGCTCAGACCCCTGTTTCTGGCTCCCAGCCTGAGGCTGTCTTCTACTAGAATGCTCTGCCACTTTGCACTCTCCAGACAAGTGACAATTTAAAGAACATCTACTCTGCACGGGTCATTGTGCTATATGCTTTCCATATATAGTTACTAATCTATCACTCTAAAATTTGATGATCCATTCTCATTCTCAGATGAGGCACCTGGGGCTCAAGAGAGGTTACCTCGGGGTGTAGGGGGCACAGGTCTGCAGCCTCCAAGAGGATTTATCAGGGAGAGAGTCACACAAGTTCTATGAGCACAGGGAAGCAAGGGAAGAAGGCACAGATCTCCCTGGCCTCTTTGGAATCAGGGGAAAGCCTTCTGACTTCCTGGCCAGATGTGCCAGGAGGGCCTACCTCGAGACTTGCTCCTCCGCTTCCTCTTCCCTGCCGATGCGCTGCGCAGGGCTGGCTGCAGCTGACCGATCTCGATGGGCGTGTTAGCGCGGAAACTCTCCTTGAACTTCTGCATCAGGGACTCCACTGTCTCCTGAGTCGCCTCAGCTGCTGCTATAAGGTAGCAACAGGGCTGAGGTTAGGGCTTGAGCCCACCCTCAGCCCCTAGAGGACTAGGCCTGGCCACTCTAATTTCTTTAAACTCCCTCCCTGACCCATTGAAGATATAGAATCACATGCTTTCAGTCTAACCACATAATTACATACTTATGTATTCAACATTTACCATGTTCCAGGTACTGCTCTAGTCTCTTGAGACTAGAAGGCTTGGTAGTGAAATATGAGACACAATTCATTATTCAAGTAATTCTTAGTTCCGTAGGAGACATATCCAGACAATTCTAACATTGTGCAATGTTTTTGTGATAGAAGAGTAGAAAATTCCAGAGGATCACTGAAATGGGTCATCTGACCCATCTGAGAATCAAGGTAGCCTTGCAGAAGAAGTCAATATTTAGGATGAGACCTTAAGGATGAGTAGGTGTTAGTAAAGAAAGCAGGATCAGGGTGAAATTGGACAGACCAGAGAAGACAGCGTCCTGGATGGAAGGAGAAGCATGTATGATGATCTGAAGCCAGAAGAAGAACGGCTGCTTGAGCAATGGAAAGTAATTCACGGTCGTTGCGAGGGAGCTTGCAAAGAGGAGGCTTATAGGACAGGAGGCTGGAGTGAGAAGGACATCTAGTAAGCCACAATTAGGAGTTTAAATTTTATCCTGATGGAAAAGGTTTTAAATAGGAAATTGACATGTTCAAATTAAGTCACTTGGAAAACAATCACTAACGAAAGTATGGAGAATGCAAATGGAGGCAGGAATAGAGGCCAGGGCTGAGGCTTTGGAAGTAGCCAGCCAGAGGCAATGGTGGTCTGACACAGGGCTATGGCAGTGAAGGTAACACAATGTCTTATGAGACACAGCCACAGTACTGTGGTATGTCAATCAGTTAGCACCATATCTCCATTTTATTGAGGGGATGTTGAGGCCACAAAAAACAATATATGACTTGCTCCAAGATAGGAAGTGGCAGAGTCAAGCCTTCTAACCCCTTGTCCAATGTTCTATTTGCAACAATACTTCCAATGATCTGTTAGTAGCCATATTTCCAAAAAGTTTCAAAATTGCAACTGGTAGAAAGTTCAGTAAATGGAGAAAGTAAGGTCAGAAGGGCAGAGAGGAAAAGTTAGAAGATAAGAGGAAAAAAATAACAGAAAAGTTTGAGAAGGAAGGAAAGAGGCAACATAAAAGGCAAGGAGGGAAAACCAAAAAGAAGAAAAGAAAAATTGCTGAATAGCCTCAGTGCCTTTGTTCTGAGAAATTCCCAAAGACAGCCCCGGCTTTGAAATCTTCAAACTCAGCCCTCCCTCCATCTATGTCTCCAGAGGCTCAGAAATTTCTTCTTCAGTTTGAGCTACCTGCTGTCTGATGCCAAGAGATGGGATGTGCCAATGATTTCCGTTTCTTTGAAGGGGCTTCATCAGACTAAACAAAGAAGGCTCCTAAACATCCCAGCACCCATTTCTAAGGAGCTCCTGTTTTCCCAGGAAAGCTTATCAGCTTAGACAGATGTGTCTGCAGAGTGAGTCAGACCTAGAGGGTTGGTTCTGATGTTGGGTTCTGTGAGAAGTCCCACCTTGACGGTGACAGGGAAAATGTGTGATGACTAAGGAAAAAAGACAATTGACAATACAAATGAACCATGTGGTGGCATTAAAGCTTCCTCACCTGCCTCTCTTGCTGTCTCTCTCCACAGATATCTCAATTAGATGTACTTGCAGATGAACCAAGAGGATCCCAGACATGGGTTCCCTTCTCTAAGCCTGGGATGAAGAATGCTTCAGCTATAGCTTACGGTATAATTTCAAAAAGCAATGTCAGGCTCAATTTTGATTCCTTAAACCCAGAGAGAAAAGTGTTTTGCCCAAAATTGTAATAGGTAGGCTATATTTTGGTCAAAAGTCCAGATT
This sequence comes from Sapajus apella, assembly GCF_009761245.1. NCBI lineage: Eukaryota > Metazoa > Chordata > Mammalia > Primates > Cebidae > Sapajus > Sapajus apella. Next base: position 2,421,566 of record NW_022437016.1, read on the forward strand.
AATCCAGAGTTTGGAATCCTCAAAGGTAGTGACCCACACAGATTCTGTCAATATTAATTCATTCATTTCTTCATTTATTCATTGATTCATTCAACAGGATTTACAGAAAAAAAAATTTACATACCTATGTTGAGAACCAAAGACATAGCTTAGCTTCGGCTGCATAATAAAATATCATAACCTGGTTGTCTTAAACAACAGACATTTATCTTTCTCATAGTTCTGAAGGCTATAAGTCCAACATCAGGGTGCCATGGTTTTGGTGAGATTTCTCTTCCTAGTTAAAGATGGCCACCCTCTCCTCCCTGTGTCCTCACAAGGCCAGGGAACAGGGAAAGAGACAGAGAGAGAGAGAAAAAACTCTTCCTTCCTCTTTTTATAAGGCCAAAGTTCAATCAGATCAGGGCCCCTTCTCATTTAATCTTAATTACCTCCCAAAGCTCCTATCTCCAGTCACAATCGGCCACAGATCAAATTGTGTTTCCACCTTCCCCAATTTATATGTTGGAGCCCTAACTCCCAGTGTGACTGCATTTGGAGGTGAGGCTTTTAGCAGGTAATTAAGGTTAGATGAGGTCATAAGAGTGGGATCCCAATCTGATAAGATAGGTGGTCTTACAAAAAGGGTAAGAAAGAAAGACCCCACTCTCTTTCTATGTACATGCACTGAGGGAAGGCTGTGAGAGGCGGCATCTGCAGGCCAGGAAGATGGCCCTCACCTGAACTCGAACACGCTGGCACCTTCATCTTGACTTTTCACTCTCCAGAGCTATGAGAAAATGAATTTTTCTTGTTTAAGGCACCCAGTCTACAGGTAGAGCTTCCTTAATCCGAAAATCTGAAATCTCAAATGCTCCAAAATCTGAAACATTTTGAGCATGGACATGATGCTTGAAGGTTATTCTCTAAGTCAACCTTGTCCAATCCACAGCCCATGGGCCACATGCAGCCCAACACAAATTCACAAACTTTCTTAAAACATTATCATTTTGTTTTCTTAAAACAAAAACATTTGATTCTTTTGTTTTTTTTGTGTGTTTGTTTTTTAGCTCATCAGCTAATGTTAATGTCAGTGTATTTTATGTGTGGCCCATTTTTCTTCTAAGGTGGCCCAGGGAAACCAAAAGATCAGACACCCCGATCCAAGGAAATGTTTTTGGAAGCATTTACAAAAATTTTCTTTATAGTTTTGGTGGGTACATGGAAGGTGTATATATTTATGGAGTACAAGAGACACTTTGATATAGGCATGCAATGTGAAATAGGCACATCATGGAGAATGGGGTATCCATCCCTTCACACATTTATTATTTGAATTTCAAACTAACCAATTATACTCTTTTTTTTTTTTTTTTTTTGAGATGGAGCTTCACTCATGTTACCCAGGCTGGAGTGCAATGGCGCAATCTCGGCTCACCACAACCTTCGCCTCCTGAGTTCAGGCAATTCTCCTGCCTCAGCCTCCTGAGTAGCTGGGATTACAGGCACGCACCACCATGCCCAGCTAATTTTTTGTATTTTTAGTAGAGACGGGGTTTCACCATGTTGGCCAGGCTGGTCTCGATCTCTTGACCTCGTGATCCACCCGCCTCAGCCTCCCAAAGTGCTGGGATTACACAAACCAATTATGCTCTTTAAGTTATTTAAAATATGCAATGAGGCTTTTATTGACTATAATCACCCTGTTGTGGTATCAAATAGTATTTCTTATTTATTATTTCTAACTATGGTCATTTTTTTTAACCATTAACCATCCCCACCTGCCCCATAGCCTCTCCATAGGAACACTTTGGATTTTGGATTAGGGATGTCCACTGGTATGTAAAATGCAAATATTCCAAAAATTAAAAAAAAAATGAAAACCAAAAACACTCCTGGTCTCAAGTATTTTGGATGAGGGATACTCAGCCTGTATTTTGTTATGGTAGTCTGAGCAGACTAAAACACAGTCAGACTGGTGGTTAGGGCTTCAATACGATAATTCGGTGGGAAGGGGGACACAAACATTCAGTCCATAATGAGGTAAAGTGGTGAAAAAACACACGATTTCCTCTAAATCCTTGCCATATAGATAAGAAGATCAATATTAATTAATAATTGACATCTCAGTGTAAAATTTACAAGTGATATGTTCTTTAAAGGAGAGATGAGGGATGACATGAAAAGCTATGTTAGAACACTATGAGCTAGTCTAGGAAAATCACGGAAATTTGCTCCAATGAAGTGAGCAGTGCAGCTAAGTATAGTTACAGTATAGCTAATCGGGTGGAGAGGAAGTAGCAGGGATTAGGAGGAGTGAAGTGAGGACAGCAAAAGAGACAGAGGAAACACTCTACACAGAGACCTCCTGGGGAGAAAGAATATGGAAGGGGCTACAATCTGCAACTGGGGCTGAATCACTGAAAGCAGGCAATGTGAGATAAGGCTGGAGAAAAAAAAAAATTGAAAGCCCTAATCCTCACCCTAACCTTGAGGCTTTGTTAAGAATGGGATGCTAAAGGTTAGAGTGGACGTGATGTGATCAGATTTTCATTTAGCAGGAAGACTGCTGATTGCTCTGGTAGAAAAGAGAAAAAATGTATTGCAGAAGGACAGGAATGAAAGTGAGAAGACCAACTAGGAAGACAATGCCATCACAAAGAAATCCTAGTGTGTGATGGCGGCAGCCTGGAATAGGGTCGCTGTGGTGGAGACAGACAGTGGATAGAGTAGTAGAGAGAGTATACACAAGTAGCCGAGTACTACAGACACAGAAGTGGGCAAATTTGAAAGTTATAGGTAAAACATGCTCAGAAGGTGGAGACTGATTGATAAGGGAAAAGGAGGGATTGGATGACTCCTGGTCTCCTGGTTTGCACAGATATGGACTGATGGTTCCTCAGTGAGAGGAGGAACATTGTAACAGATGACATTCGAGAGGAGTGAACACGAGTTTTGTTGCTGTTTTATGAGACGGAGTCTCACTCTCTCGCCCAGGCTGGAGGACAGTGATGTGATCTCAGCTCACTGTGACCTCCGCCTCCTGCGTTCAAGCGATTCTCATACCCTAGGCTCCAGAGTAGGTGGGATTAGGCACACACCATCATGCCTATAGTCTCTCCCTCTCCCTCTGCCTCTCCCTCTCCCTCTGCCTCTCCCTCTCCCTCTCCCTCTCCCTCCCCCTCCCCCTCCCCCTTCCCCCCTCCCCTCCCCCTCCCCCCTCTCTCTCTATATATATATATACACACACACATATAGTATATATACAGCAATATATATATATAGTATATGTACAGCAATATATATAAATATAGTATATATACAGCTATATATACATATATATACATATATATGTGTGTGTGTGTATATATATATATATATATATATATATATATGGTATTTTTAGTACAGATGGGCTTTTACCATGTTGGACAGACTGGTGTCAAACTCCTGACCTCAAATGATCGACCTGCCTCAGCCTCTCAAAATGTTGGAATTACAGGCATGAGCTATCATGCCCAACTTTTGTTTTTATTTATTTAACTTTTATTTTAGATTCAGGGGTAGAAGTACAGGTTTGTTATATAGGTAAACTGACTCATGGGGGTTGATGTGCAGATTATTTCATCACCCAGGTAATAAGCATAAGTTTTATATTACCCAGGTAATAAGCACGGTACTCGACAGGCAGTTTTTCTATGTGAAAACCTTGGAATGTCTTGGAGATGTCTAAGTGGAGATGCTGGGTAGACAGTGAGTTACGTGGATCGCACACGCAGAGGAGAGAGCTGGACTCTATGGAGACTCAATACCTGCATTCCTTGGAAATAGAGAGGAGTGCGGCTTGTGGCAGAGAACACGAACTTTTATGCTGGCATAGTGGAGGCACCAGAACCTGTGCTCATTTCTGGCTTGTGCTGGCTGGCCACCATTCACACTCCCAGATCCACCCCCACACTCTGGGCTGTGTCACTGGCTCCTTGTTAGATGGCTACTAGTTGCGCTTGGCCCATGGGATGCCACAGCAAGATATGGGAGGAAGTTGAAGGTATTTCTTTCCTTGCTCCTTTCCTGTTTCAGTACTGCGTTTCCAACAGAGACTGAGATTCTCAATAATTACAACTTTCTGCCAAGGGTCCCTTTTGCACAGTCCAGTTCTCACACGGGCCAGTAAAGCCATGTCTTCTCCCTGCCTCTTCAGCTCTAGGAATCAGTAATGGCTTCTTGACATTTCTTGTCCTGGTACCTTGAAATTCCTATGTTGATTCTTTTTACTTTGCCTACACCTCTATAAATAGCCAATTCATTTAATTCTTAAAAAAAAAATCCCATTTGAGGATGTATTCTTTGTCCAACTGGGACCTGATATATCACTCAGCTTCCCTCTTTTTTTCATGACTCTGACATTCAGCAATTCCTAAAGGTCAGCCTCTTTCCATTTTGTAATTTCTGTTTTCTTTGTTCTAAGTTGATACAGATTTGACTGGCTGGGAGAAGAAGGCACACAGAGAAGGAAGGGAAGCTCCCCTGAGCTGCAAGGGTTTCTGATCCCCACTGTAGCAAATCCCATCCATCTGTTTAGCTGCTTTTGCCTCAGTGACAGTGCCACAGGCCCAGGCAGGCTTAGAGGTGGAAGTGCTGTACAAGCCTCTCCATGGCCGATTTCATCCTGCGTACCACTCGCCCCATCCCTGATCCTTCCCGACCCCATTCAGCAGTTCTATCAGTATCAATATATCAAGTTGTCCAAACGAGCCACACTACCTCCTGGTACCCGCTGAGCTCTGCCTCCCCAGAGCGGCAAAATGCTCACCCATCGCCTGGATGAATGCAACAGATGGTGCTTGATCTGAGCATCGCGGCAGGCCCAGGAAAGGGAGGGGGAAGAGGGGAACACCGCCTCTTTCTAATTGACATATGAGAGACTGTCAAGCTTAATGGTAATAAACCACTGGGGCCTGAGGAGAAGAGTCCTGGTCCCCAAGCCAAGCTAGAGAGAGAGAGGAGAGGAAGAGAAAAGACAGGAGGGAAGAGGAGAGAAAAACAAGAATGACAGAACTGTGCTCAATCATAAAGAAGAGAATTCAAGAAAGAGGGAGTCAAAGATGAGTGTAAGGAGTGGAGTGGCAGAACACAGAAGGGAAGGAGTGAAAAGGACAGGATAGGAGACAGAAGGCAAAAGAAGAGAAAGAAGAAGGCATAAAAGTTCATGATGAGGGATAAAAGACTACAAATTAGGTTCAGTGTATGCTGCTTGGGTGATGGGTGCACCAAAATCTCACAGATTTTGAAAGAACTTAGTCATGTAACCTAATACCACCTGTTTTGTGGAAATAATATTAAAAAAAAAAAAAACAGGAGGACTAAGTTTTAGTGTTCTATAGCACTGTAGGGTGACTGTAGTAAACAATAATTTATTGTATTTTTTCAAATAGCTAGAAGAGAGGATTTTGAATGTTCCTAACACAAAGAGATGACCAAAAGTTGAGGTGATGGATATGCTAATTACCCTAATTTGATCATTGCACATTATGAGCATGTATCAAAATATCACTGTACCCCATAAATGTGTACAAGTTTTATGTGTTAATATTATTTTAAAAATTAAGGCATAAAAGAGGGTAGATTCTGAGTCATTCTGCAAACGCCTAAGGGTTATGTGGGTCTTCAGATCCCAGGCCAGCCTCGGCTTCTACCCTGCAGAACAGGCGCTGCACGTTGTGTCTACACTGACACCCCACAGCTGTACATTTAAAGCGTCATCCTCAAGACCACCCTGGCTAACACGATGAAATCCCATCTCTATTTAAAATACAAAAATTAGCCAGGTGTGGTGGTGCTGCAGCTACTCAGGAGGCTGAGGCAAAGAATCACTTGAACCAGGGAGGTGGAGGTTGCAGTGAGTGGAGATCACATCATTGCACTCCAGTCTGGCTGAGAAAGTGAGACTCGGACTCAAAAAACAAAGCAAAACAAAAAACAAAAAAAACTGTCACCCACAGTTCTCTTCCCCACACAGCCACCCAGGACGTTCTACTAAAGAAATGCATACAGGTTTGAATTGAAGTTTCAGTATCGCTTCGCTCACCCTCTTTAATTTTTTCAGACAACATCAGTCTGTGTCATAAGACACTTCACCGTTCTTCAGCACCAACGTTTTGCTAGGTAGGGAATCTGGTACTTCCTTATGCTCTCACACTTGTTCCTCCTAACAGCGTGGAAAGGAAAGTACCAATCACTTCTTTTGAGAGATAAGGATAGTAAGACTCAGAGATGTTACATAGTTTGCCCAGGTCACACGGCTTAGAGATGATAGAACTGGGATTTGGACTTAGATTATGGTGACTCCAATGCTCTGGCCTTATCTGTTACTGCACTCTATATAAGTACTCCCTCTCTGGTCTGCTTGGTGGGTGGAGATGGGTATCTTAATTTTGGAGTTTGGATGTGACTTTTCTGGGCCTGGACGGTGGCTCTGATAGCTCAGCTCCTCTTTAGACCATCTAGGTGTTTGAAAATCAAACACTGCATGTTCTCACTCATAGGCGGGTGTTGAACAATGAGAACACATAGACACAGGGAGGGGAGCACTACACACTGGGTCTGTTGGGGGGAAATAGGGGAGGGACAGCGGGGAGAGAGGGGTTGGGGAGAGATAGCATGGGGAGACGTGCTAGATGTGGGTGATGGGGAGGAAGGCAGCAGATCACACTGCCACGTGTGTGCCTATGCAACAATCTTGCATGTTCTTCACATGTACCCCAAAACCTAAAATGCAAAAAAATAAATTAAAAAAAAAAAAGAAAAGAAAAGCTAGATCATCTAGGCAAAGACCCCTAGGAGATCTGGTGGTGGCTGAAACCGGTGAGTGGCTTGACCTGAATGGAGATTAGCCTGCTATGCCATTGGACCCTGGCTCAAGACTTCTCCACCATGGAGGTTCCAGGGTTGACCCATGTCTCACTACAGAAATAAATCTCTGGATAGAGAGAGGAAATGAAATAGAAAGACAGATAATATACTAAGAGAACCAAGAAGCAGATGGACATTGACCGTATTGGCTAGTGCAAGTGAGAAAGCTCACTCACATTCCAATATCAGCTCTGCATTTGCATGGCCCTGAGTTACTTCTTTCACTTTTGCAACCCTTGGCATCTTCCTCTGTAAATGTCTGCAGGGTTCTTGAAAGGAATAAATGTAATTATGTACATAAAATGTCTAACAGAGCTTCTAGAACATAGTAAATGCTCAAGAAAGAGTAGTCATTATTCACTTTTCTCTCACTAACCTATCAGCTTCATGACTTTTCATTTAACTCATTCCTTCTCATTCATTTCGAACTTTGTTGGCATTATAAAATAGCCACTTTGCAAACTCTATTAGAGATTATACATTTCCCCTTTTGTCCAAATGTGAAAATAGAGGCACCAAGAGATAAACTCATGATAAAGTTAGCAGCAGACCAAGGTCTAGCACTCAAATCTCCTATTCCACTACTCCTCCCTGCTTTCCCAAATTCTAGGATAATTTTAACCTCAGATTTTGTGATAGTTAATTTTGTGTGCCAATTTGCTAAACCATGATATGCAGGTACATGGCCAAGCATTATTCTAGGCATATCTGTGAAGATATTTGTATCTATATTTTTTAGATGACATAAACATTCAAATCGATAAAATTGGAGAAAAGCAGAACATTCTCCTTACTGTGCATGAGCCTCATCCATGCAAGTGAAGTCCTTGATGGAAGAAAGACTAACCTCTCTCAGTTAGAGGGAATACACTACCTTTGGACTTGAGCTGCAATATCAACTCTCCCCTGGGTCTTTAGCTTGCTGGCCTACCAGACAGATTTTGAACTTGCCAGCTTCCACAATCACACAAACCAGTTTGTTAAAATAAATCTCTGGATAGAGAGAGGAAATGAAATAGAAAGACAGAGAATATATAAGACCAATACTGAGTGTGTGTGTGTGTGTGTGTGTGTGTGTGTTTCATGTCTTCTTGGTTCTGTTTCTCTAAAGAACTCTGACCAACACAGCTTCAATTTGTGTCCCTAGACTTTGGACTGGGCATGGTCAAATGCCAGGACTGGGAGCAAGGTGATAAGAGAAGACTTCTTAGTCCAGAGGTGCACCTCAGCTGAGAAGACCCAACATAAATGCAAAGAAAAACCCATGCAATTTGGAAATTGTGAATCCATTTACTGAATACAATATTCCATCCCTGAAAATAATAAGAAAGAAAACAACTAGTGTTCCTTAGGCAGATGAGAATGCTTCACGGCTAGAATAAATTTTAAACACAGAACACATTTTAGAAAATGGCTCCCTCTTTCCAACTCTCAGGGGTAAAAATTGATGGATTGAATTTTCTCTCGTTTTAGTTTTTCCTCCTGCACATATTCTTAAACCTTTGGTGCCTAGCATAGCTTATCTTCAAGCAAGTGCCTGCAGACAAGACAAATGAACAAAAAGGAGCAAATATAAATTGAAAAACTTGGGAATAGCCTTTTCTTATATACAAGATCTTGGGCCTGTCAGTAATACTGCAGACTTGTAGGGTGGTCATGGCTTCTGCTAGGAGAACTGCATTGAGTTTGAATGATGGAATTAAATTCAGTGATATTTTTCTCTGTTCTGTTAAAAACACAATACCTTCCAGGTTCTCTGGAGCTGGTTTCACAGTTCCTAGCCAGAACACAGATGGTCTCTAAGATTCCCTCCACTTCCATCATCCTGTGTTTCTAAATGTAAATAAATGTGCTTTCATGAAGATAAATGCAATAACTACAAATTGCATTCTTCAGTTTGCAAAACACTTCCGCCTCTCTCAACTAATGTTATCCTTACTAACTGAACTTCCACGTTACAGAGACCAGAGAGGTAATGGACATCCCAAAGGTTGGGCTGGGGTTGATACTATGGGCCAACAAATTCTGTTTGAGGAAATAAGGGTCAAATAACTAGACAGCCTGGGTCTAAGGCTTCTGGGTCACTTCATTATCACCTTGATAGCAATGTGCAGCAAGGGAAGGCTGTGAAATCAGCCACAATCTCTTACCAGCTGTGAGACTTGGACAAATAACTTAACATTCAGAGGCTCAGCTTTCCTAAGTGTTAAAACGAGACTTGCAATTCCAACTCTAATAAGCCGGGTTGGGATTAACTGAGACAATAAACGCATATCACAGTGTCTAATACAGAGTAAGTACATTTTTTAAGAGACAGGGCCTCTCTGTGTCACCCAGACTGGAGTCCAGTGGTGCGTGCGATCACATAGCTCACTACAGCCTTGAACACCTGGGCTCAAGCGATCTTCCTGCTTCTGACTCCCAGGTAGCTGGGACTACAGGTGCACATCACCACGATTGGATAATTTTGTTTTTTAAAAGTATTTATAGAGATGGGGGTCTCACTATGTTGCCCTGGTTGGTCTTGAACTTCTGACCTCAAGACAGCCATCACTCAGGCTCCCAAAACACTGGGATTGTGGGTGTGAGCCACCACAGCCAGTCAGAGAATGAGCACATTTTTAACATGCCAAAAAACATTTTTTGAAAAGAGATGGAGTCTCCCTACATTGTTTAAGCTGGACTCAAACTCGTAGGCTTAAGGGGTCCTCCCACCTCAGCCTTTTGAGTATCTGGGACTAGAGACATGCCACCATGCCCTGCCATTGACAAAAAAAAAAAACAAACCCCAAAACTTAACCATTAGTCATAGCAAATCCAGATCTTCTGCTCAGCATGGACAGTGGAATCCAATGGGAGTCAGAGTCACTAGCCAAATTCCTCCCTCCCAGATCAATACTGTCCATGACTTCACAAGAAGACCACATCATATAGCTCAGCACTCCATGGGACTGGAGCCACCTATACCTTACAGTTGGAGTTCTTCATTCAATACCATTAGTGGGTGCTGGATCCAGTGGCAGGCACTGGGGACACAGTGATAAAATGAACACTGTCCCTTTTTAAAACAGGACGCTATTTAGTGGAAGAGGGAGGTACAGATAATGAAAACAGAGTGTGCTAAGTACTTAGGTAGAGAGTATCATAAGAATACTGAGAACCTGCAATTTTTCATAGCCTTTCGAAAGTAGAAAGGCTATGAAAAATTCCCAGAGAAAGTACCAACTGATCAGTCTCAAATAAAGGATGTAGAACCCGGGAAAGAAGATGACAGCAAGAGTATTATGCGCAAGAGAAAGGAGCAAGGGTTGTACAGAAAGTTCTACACAGCTTGGTTCTTGTGGAGCTTAAAGTGAGAGAGAATTTCATTACCAAGATAAGCCATCTTCAAGCTAGGAAGAGAGCCTCCTGTTTTCTACCCACCCCTGCTTTTCTTCCAAGACCCTCATTTAAAATTTCCACCTCTTTTCATAGCCCTGCTATCCAGCCCCACTGTCCTTTCCTACATCTGTTACTGTTATCCCAGATACCTTGGGTGCAGCAGAGTACAGTGTACGGGTCTGGACAGACGTGGGATTTAGCTTTCTTATATGTCGAGCTCATTATGTGACTTTGGGTAAGTTCCTTAAATTCTTTAAGCCTCAGTTCCTTCTCTGTAAAATCTTGAGCGTAAATCTCCCACAAGAATTGTGTAGCTTCTTCTTTTGGTATTGTTAAAATTCAATGTAATAATATATGCAAAGTGCTTAACACACTCCCCAAACTGGATTAAGCAATCAAAAAATTATAGCATTTACTATCATTATTGTTATCCAGCTTAACTGAGATAAGCCTGCAGAGGGTCTTGCACAAGGTCAAAGCTCAATAAATACTAAGTTCTCCACTTCCCTTTTGGGTAACTCATTGCCTTTGACTCACTAGTGTTCTTTCATGTTCAAATCTTACTATCCTTTCTGAATCCTGTAACATCCAGGGTTTTCATCTGCATTCTACTTCATCCAATCCCATTCATGGTTACACCTTGGATCTTGCCATAACTTGGAATCTGGATGTGGCTGCAACATTAGTCCCAAAGACACAATATTTGCTCATGGGCTTCTGTCTGCTCTCATATCTTGCTCTTTCATGCTCATCAAGTTTGTGCGTGCTTTGACCTCCAAAAGATCACCAGTTTCTGAATATAGGCATATTGTGTCAAACCCTTGGGAAAATATAAATCTGTTGCTGACAGATTTATATTAAATTATTATGTGCCAGAAAAAGTTGTTTTTCTGGCAGCTGGCTGGAATAAACGGGATAACCCCACTCTCTTACTTTTAATTCCTCCCTTTCTTGAAATTTTACACCCTCCCAGTATCACTTCTTCTCTAAGAACTTGAAGTTCTCAGCTCATCTGAATGTACCATACCTTGTTTTGCAAGTCTATCTCAGTATTCAGATAATCACAATAACAATAACATTTACTGTTTAGGGAGTGTTTACTGCATGACAGTTTACTATTTTAAGGTAAATACAGCCATCAGTTTATGTAATCCTCATAATGGCCATGGTACATGGAAGTATCTGCCTCATTTTTTATCCCCAATTTCAAATCCACAACCTTGCTGCTGCCTCAGTGTAGATGGAGTACACTTCATTGCCTCTTGACTTGGGTTTGGCTGTGTGACTTGCTCTGGTGAATGGAATGTGTATGGAACTTAGCATGTGCTATTAATGAGCCTGGGCTTCAAGAAGCATCACATATTTCTGCTCATACACTTCCATCTGCCACTGCCAAGAGGAGAGTTTGTTGCAGCTAATTTGCTGGATGAAGAAGGAAGAATAACTTACGGTAGACTCATAGCTCTGCAGCATGGAGCCGAGTCACCTTAACTCCTATAGACTAGGTCTTCAACTCTAGCAAATCTGTAAATGATGAGCAATGCCTGTGAGATGAGAAGAACACTCCATTCTATCCTTGGAATTAATCCATTCTATCTTCAAAACTAATCAATATTTATTATTTCATAACACTAAGATTCTGTAGTTGTTTGTTATGTAGCACTGTTGTGGTAGTGACTGACTGAAACACATCCTTTCAAGATACATATCATTATCTCCATCTTATAAACGGGTGAGTGAGGCACACAGAGGTTAATTAATTTTTCAAGTGTCATATACAATCTGTGAATAGCAGAGCTGCACAAATAGCCTCAAATACTTTAGGGCTTATTTTGCAGTGAGAACAACAAACATAATTTAATAAACTGACTTCCATATTGAAGACGGTGAAAGGAATGGTCATCCTCACAGCCAACTCTCCTTTAGACCACACTAGTGATAATTGTGAGGATGATTCAAGAATTGACAATCACCTGAAGCTAGAGGTATCCTTCATCAATGGCATTAAAGACTGTCAACACGTCCATTCACAGTTTTTAGAGTAGAACTATGCTTGCCGAATGAATGAACAAATGTTCCCACGCATGTATGTCCAAGCACTCAATGAAGGGTATAAAAATATGCATTGTGACAGGAGTATATTGCCTACCCATGATGTGGTTGGGAATGGGGATGAGGGGAAAGCAGAATGTGGAATTTGTATGAATTCTCACTACTTCAACTGGCAGATTTTCTACCCATCTTCTCTTAAAACTAAGGCACATCTTCCCAGTGCAATAGGGTGGTTATAAATTTAAACATATATAAGTCAACTATAGCAAATGGCAGGGAAGTTAGAGTAAAATTAATGCAGCCACATTATAAATATGTCCTATTTCTCAGTATTAAACTCTTAAAAATAGACTGGCTAAATATATAGACAATAATGGATTGAGGCTGAGTTGGCGTTACTATGAGGCTTGGGATTTTTCATTTAATGGCTTATAATTTCCATTTCCCATTTCTACATGACGGTAAGAGCAGTCTTGCTTCATTATTCATGATTACATGCAGCCACCATCAACAAAAACCCAAGCAGGAAGCTAAAGAGTAACATTGGGGGTGTAGCAGAGAATCCCGAATTGGAAACTCAGCAGATCTGGAATCAGAAGAATAGCACTCAAGCTCCATGTTGGTTGCTGTGTGACTTTGGACACTTCATCAAGCCTCTCTCAGCCTCAGGAAGTTAAAGCTTCTGTGATATGTATCTTAAAGCATTTGGTAAGCTGGGTCACTATAAAGTTTGCAGTATTATCACTTCATTTTTACTAGTGAACACTAGTTACAAATTCTGCCTCCCACATCCTTAATTAAAGAGTATACATACAAAAGGATAGACAAAATAAATGGTTAAAACATGTGCAAAATTGTTTTTTTACTATATATACCAAGGCCTAAATCCTGGGTCTCCCTGTTAGCATCTGCTCATCCTTCAGTGTAATGACATTGATGTTCTGAGCCTCTCAGTTATCCCTTATTTACTAAATGGTGATAAAGATATATATAATAAGGATTTAAATAAGAAAACTGTAATATCATTCACTCATGTTTATTGAGTGTTTATGCTAGGCACCATTACCTCATACGCCACTCACTACAAGCCTGGGAAGTGAGTGACATCATGGGGAGAGCCCAAAGCTTGTCTGACTTCCATGATCTTAACCATTCTGAAATAATGCAAACAGGAAGAAGAGCAAAAGAAGTGTGTGGAGGGAAGAGAAGGGATCAAACTGTGGAGTGTTGGGCTGTCCCAAGCACATATGGAAGCTGCTGTATGGATATGGGGTCCCATATGCATCTCAGAAATTGTTTCTATCCCCATGGCTAGATTCCTGAATTGTCTTCTTCTTTTCCTAATTTGGCACTGGTTCAAACAGGCTCAGCTAAATATTATAGATAACTCCTTTCTTCTCTATTCCCTTCCCAGAGAGCAGTCAAAAAACTGAGCTGAGGCAGTAGGGAGGACAGGAAATCATGTCTTCAGCGGAGCAGAACAAATTCTTCCTCTGATGTTTTTTGGTGAAATAATAGAGATCCATCCTAGGGAGCCATTTGCACAGGGAGCCTGCGTGTACGGGTGGATGGTCTTAAAGAATGCTCTTATGTTACTAGATGTGCACAATGAGGTAGAGAAATGTGATAAAAAGCAAGAGATGGGGGAAGGGGCTGTGATAGAACCTCAAAACCAAGCTCCTGTATTTGCAACTAGAGACTCTTATAACCTTGGAAGGAAGCTCACACCCAAGCCACAGTTCTGATAAGGGGGCATTCAAGGGTTACAGACTATCAAGTGCTACCTCTCCCCTCTGAGTATCTTCCTCCTCTTCCTCATCCTTTTACTGTGACATATGGATTTAAAGCTCCAGACACTGGGCCTTGCATCCCTGAATTACAGGTAGGTTGCCAAGCAGATTTTTTTGGAGTCCTCACCGATATTGTAGATTTTATAAACACAGATTCAGCTGGACATTTTTCCTACTCTCCTAAGTTTTCATTCAATTTTTTGGGCATCAGAGAGGTTAATAGGAGTTAACAGTAAGGTGACCACTAAAGCCTGGAACCAAGAAGAGGGTGGCTCTGGTCTTCATTGCTCAGACCATACCTAGAGGAGTGTATTGTGAGATGAGTGTTACATTAAGCATATTATTAACAGAGTAGAGTAGGTCCAGACAAAAGAAGCTAGATTGACATGGAAGACTTTAATGGTATGAGGAACAACAAGACTCTAAGGGAGCAGAAGTTAGCTGCCTTCAATTACATGAAGGGCTGTAGTACTAGCATCACTTCTAATATTAATGTTTAACATGTGTATTGCTATAGCTGTACTCCAGGCTCTACGATGCATGCATTATGTATGTTATAATTCCAAGAACTAGTATCTTTTGCATGCTTACACTGGGCCAGACATCTGCTAAAGGGTTTTGAAGATATAATTTCATGACATTCCCTATGATGCTGCAAAACAAACACTATTTATAACTCTCTTTAACAGATGGGAAAACTGATCCTGAGAGAGATTAAGGTTCTTGACTAAGGCAGGGTTTCTCGACGTTGGCGCTGTTGACATTTGGAGCCGGCTAATCCTTTGCTTTGGAAACTGTCTTATGTATTGTAGGGTGTTTAGCAGCATTACTGGCCTCTATCCATTAAACTTTAGCAGCCCTCTCCCCAAGTTGTGACAACAAAGAATGTCTCCAGATACTGCCAAATGTCCACTCACATTTTGAACCAATGGAAAAGGTCACTTAGGTGGTAAGTGGGAGGGTTAGAATTCAAACTCAGATCTGTCTGATACTAGGGCCCATGACCTTAATAATAGTAACAGCAATATCTATTGTTATTGTAACAACTATTATTTTGTGAATCTACATCTAGAGTTTTCTAACTGAGGAAAGAAGACCATGTAGAGGTGTTAACTGGGTGTAAGCTGGCAGTGACATCACATTGCAAAAAAGAAAAAAAGAGAGAAAGAGATTAAAACATTAGATAAAGGTAAGCTAAAAGGCAGGTCAGACCACTGACAATGCTTCAAGTCCATTATCCTATGAATTTAAAACTTGAGGTTCTTATTTTTATTCAAACTGTTTTTCAGTAATTATAGTTTAGCAATTGTAGAGAAAGATAAATATCTTAATTTGAAATGTCTTGTCCTTAGCAGAAACCTGAAGAAATTCACCTTGCCTCTACATGTATGAGGTTGGGAAGGTGCCATTCTCAACTCCCTTTATTCATTCCTCCAGCACATACACAGACACATAGACCCTCCTGTCCATGCCTCTGGGCTCAAAAACAATTGATCTGATTCATTATCTAGCTCCGGGCAGAAGAAAGCTGAGATTCAACAGCAAGTCATCAGCTGTGCAGCAAATTGGCAAGTTTCCACCAGTTTGTAATAAGTTAATGATGCCCAAGAAAGGAAGACATATACAGGAGGGAAGCCCACAGCCTCCCACCTGCCTCTTTTCATAGCCAGAACATCTATCCCCTAAGCTGTATTTGAACACAGAGGAGGAAAGCAGAAAGGAGACATGCCCATCTCTAGCAATTAGAGACTGGAACGAAGAAAGACACATGGATCCAAGTTAGCAGGAAGCCTGCTGGAAGTCAATCATCTAAGTGGCATTTCAGAGTCAGTCCTCAAAAAAGCCTGATGAAAGGAATTATACCAAGATGGAGTTAAAGCTGGACTGAGTTGGACTGGACATCAGAATGAATCCTTTAATTAACTTACATGACTCAGGCACTGAAATAAAAATGAAAAGGGGAGAATATGGATTTCCATGTCCAGAAAGCCAAGTCAAATCTGTCTGGGTGACTTTAGCCTTCACTTGCAAAACAGAGACTGAAGCAACACTTGGATGTTGAGCGTGGCACATCAAAGAAGGATGAAAGATTTTCCTAGGTGGCATACATAAAGATGCAGAAGTGCAAAGTTGTTTTCAGTTCAGAAACTGATGAGTTATTTAGTATGAGTAGCGTTCGGTTTTCCTATAGGGTTGGTGCTATAGACGAGATGAGAAGGAGTGAATGACCACATCATGATGGGACTTAAATGCCAACCTAAACATCTGAAGTTTAGTCTGTATCATAGGGATATATGAAAAGACTTTGATCAGAAGAGTGACACTGTCAGAATATACTTAAGAAAGATTGATGTAACTGTAACTATGGAACAAGGATCTTAGAAAAGAGAATGCATTATGATAATAATGATGAAAAGAGTTGAAATTTATTAAGCGACATGGCATGTATTGGCACTTAGCACAGTGCCAGTAACTGTGCTAGGCATTTTGCCTGAATTTCCCAATTTAATACGGCAACAGTATAAGGTAAACACTTATATAAAATAAAAAAATTGTCTATGAAGTTGTGCTCAAAGACTCAATACTAACTATAAGTGTAGTCAAGGTACTAACCCAGTTCCAAGGCTAGTGAGTATGCATTTATTCAAATAAACTGTGCAAGTCCAAACACAAAGACACAGATCTTGACTATAGCAATATCAAAGGAAATAGAAAAAAGGATATGCTTTTAGAAAATATATGTTTAGGGGTTAGAATGGGCAAGAATGAGAGGACTCAGATATGAATTGGAGGAGGCAGGAAAAAGTCAAGATTGCGTTCTGATTTTCCTGTTAGTAACGCCAGATAAGTATGATTTGAGAGTTAACTATACCCCAGTATATCCAGAAGTTGGTTGGATGTTCCCCTTTGCAATTACAGACAGATGACTTGTCATTGCTACGTTCCTTACAGTGATCAACTTCCTTGCAGAACAAAATCAAACTTTCAGCTGGGCCTGGTGGCTCACACCTGTAATCCCAGCACTTTGGAAGACTGAGGTGGGCAGATCACCAGGTCAAGAGATTGAGACCATCCGGCCAACATGATGAAATCCCATCTCTACTAAAAATACAAAAATTGGCTGAGCATGGCACCTGTATTCCCAGCTACTTGGGAGGCTGAGACAGGAGAATTGCTTGAACCAGGGAGGCAGAACTTGCAGTGAGCTGAGATCACACCACTGCACTCTAGCCTGGCAACAGAGCAAGACTGTCTCAAAAAAAAGAAAGGAAAAGAAAGAAAAGAAAACTTTTGCCATGGAAAATTTTAAAATGTCATGGCATGAAGAAATTTCCACATTTCACCGTCAGTCTCAGTGAGTGCATGGCAGAAGGGCACAAGGTGAGACCATGTCCCAGACTCTGGGATTTGGGCTAGGCTAGAAGGTTCAGGCAGATAGCCAGGAAGAACACTGGTGAAATGTGCAGAGAGGCTGATGGGAGATTGAACTTGAAACTGTGGTAAACAAAACTTATGTAAATATTTACACTCACTTATTAAATTTGCTTATCATGAATTTCTCTGTGGCTCTGACCTACAAGGTAAGTCAAATCCTTGCAGTCTCGCTGTGTTTCTGGGACAACAGACATTGTGCTCACTCTGATCTTCACTGCTTGCCCACCTCCAGCAAAGTCTCCATCCCTTTCTGCATCCTTGTTCTCTTGGATGTACCTGACCCTCCCTACCTCATCCTCTCTCCAGTCACAGTCCTCATTCACTTCCAAGCTAATTGTCTCCACTGATGTGTGCAAACGAACCATATATGGGAAATCCCATGGAATGTTAATTTCATTTGAAATTGGGTAATTGCAAAAGGTGCATTCATTTTTTTATTATATAGAATGAGTAAGTATTGTATTAATAGTGCCATTTCCAATTATGACCACTATCGCAGGCCTGTCGTCTGCTAACTGTGGGTTATTTTTCATGGAGCATTTTTCTGAACAGTTTTCTTTTTAAAAGCCTCCTTCTTTGCATCATTGTAATTAAGATAATGCAGAATAATTATAAACACATTGGACGCAAAATGCCAGCACAGACTATCCAACCAGAGCTGCATGCTTATTGTAATTTCTCAAGCGAAAAAGAAAAAGTGTTGGGAGTGTACTGAGGAAGGCAGATGAAGGTTGATGAAGTCAGCAAGAAATTAGCCAGGACAGTCCAGGAAACCTAGCCCGAGCCCATGTGTGGGAAGCTGAGCTTGATTAGCTATTTCTAGGAAGCAATCAGGAAGTGTGCTAAAGATTCTTGGGTACTGAAAAAATATATATTGAGCATCTACTGCATATCGGGTAGATGATCTGATTTCCTCATCAAGACAACGTCATGAGATTTGTTTTTTATTACCATTTGGCAGATAAAGAAACTAAGAATCTAAGAGGTTAAGAAAGCTGGCCAACTTAAAAAATCAGAAATTGTAAGCTGAGATTTAATCCTTGATTCTGCTATTAGCTAGTTATGGCAATTAGCTAGTTATTGCCATTAAGAACCACTCCAAAGAAGATTGTATTCATCAATGTGTTTGTGGGTCAAGTGGAGCTCAGATTATTCCAGCTAGGCTCAGTTTTGTTCCAAGCTGCAGGCTGAGTTCAGGTTTACTTCATGTCTCACATCCTCTTTAAGCCAATGAACTATGTGGGACATATTCCCACAAAGATATGAAAGTCACAGGAAGGATACTCCACCATGAAAATGCATTTAAGGCCTTCATTTGTGTCTTACCTACTTACATCTCAGTGGTCAAAGTAAGCCAGATGGCCAAGCCCAACATCAATAGGATAGGGAAGTCCACCCTGCCCACAGTGGCCAATGGGGAGTGCATATTCACTGAATGATAATCCAAGCTATTAAATAACATACCTATAAAATGTTTCAAGCTTCTACAACACCATGAAAACCACAGAGGGTCTAAGTTCCTAGAGGGCACAGATCCAGTCAAATGGAGGTATCTGTGGTGACACAGAAGTGGTATACAGTTATGCGACCTGGAACAAGGCAGATCCTCGTTGTCACTTTTCTCATCCATACAAATGACAATAACACAGAACCAATCTCCCTAAAAAGGTCACTGGAGGGTAACTATGATGCTTATACCAAGTTTTAAGAAATAGAATGCTTCTTAGTATGCTCATGTCTTATCTACTTGTTCTGCTTTAATTTCTTCATTAAACATATCATTATGGACACTATATTATATTTTTAATTATTTTCCTCCCTCAACTTTCCAAATGTGTGCTAAGTGAATAAAAACACTTCCTATTTCATTAATTTTTATATTGCCAGTACCTAAAACATTAACTAGAATGTAGTAGTCACTCAGTAAAGATTTAATACATGAAATGCAAGGTATGCAAACCTCAGTTTATAAATATACTATATATGTGATACAAAGAACTGAATTTGCACTAAGCTAGCTACTGTCTTGACTCTGAAGAAAGGACAAGGTTTTGTGAGACACACAGTGGGATGATGAAGGTCATAATGGGTAGAGATAGTGGTTTCACGTTGGTACTATGATCATAGAAATTGTAAAGTATATGTATACACAAACACATACATACACGCACACACACACATACATACATATATACACACACACACAGTGTCACCAAGGCTGGAGTGCAGTGGTGTAATCTTGGCTCACTGCAACCTTTGCCTATCAGGTTCAAACCATTCCCCTGTCTCAGCCTCCTGAGTAGCTGGGATAACAGCTGCATGCCATCATGCACAGCTAATTTTTGTATTTTTTAATAGAGATGGGGTTTTGCCATGTTTGCCAGACTGGTCTTGAAGTCCTGACCTCAAGTGATCTGTCCCCCTCGGCCTCCCAAAATGCTGGGATTATAGGCGTGAACCACTGTGCCAGGCTTAAGAGGGGGTTTCTCTAAAGACTCTTAGAGTTTGTAAGATTCATATATGGGGAGATGGGAGAGCAAAATTCTGGAAAGGAGAAATAAAACAAGAAAATCTACAGAGAGAAAAGGGCACAGATAATAGGTACAACTGTCCAATCAATTTTCACGCCTTTTTTTGGAATCTTTAGATTTATCTAAGCAATTCCAGAGTTATTATATTAGTTGATTCTTATAGTAGCCATGTAGGACAAACAGGACAGTTTATATCACCACTTTATAAAGAAACAGAGACTCAAAGACAGTCCATAATTTTACTTTGTAGCTGGGTGAAAGATGGATATTTCAGTAGAGACCTCAAAGTGACACATATCAGAAATCAAAATGAGTTGGAGGTAGATCACCTAATAGATAATGAGAAAAGCAGATAAATAAGAACCAGTTGGTGAACTGTTAAACTTTTCCATACCATCAGGGGAATGACAGGTAACTTTTGAAGAGAGAAGATACAGGAGATTTCTTGGGAAACAGCATTACTGTGAGCCTCACCTCCCCTTTCCTGAAGGGTAATGCCTGCTCTCTAATCAAGTGTAGTGAGAAGGGTTCTCTCAGGACTTCTCAGGGAGCTTCATTGGTGGCCCCTGGCCAGTGATCTGGTGTCCAGGTTACACCAGGGAAATGTACAGAATGAGACGGGCTGACCAGCTGCTCTGGTGAGAGCAAAGCAGAAGTATCTGTATAGATATTCATTTATACCCTCAGAGCATTTTCCAAGGCTCAGGTAGGAAGACAAACCAGAAAAAATCAGTATGTGGTTAAAATACAGAAGAGCTACAAAAAGCAAGGACTCTAAGCCAGACTGCATGAGCTCAAATCCTGGTTCCTTCACATTCCAGCTGTGAGATCTTGGGCAAGTATCTTAAGCTTTCTTAGGCTGTTTCTGCATCTGGAAAATCGAGATAATAATTGTACCATTGTACAAAGTGTGTTATGAGGATTAAATGAGAAAATATAGGTAAATCATTTAGCACATTGTAAGGCCTCCACATAAGTTGGTTAGTTCTCAAAATTGTCCTAAGTTCTGTGGTATAAGGATGCCTGGAGGGGTGAACAGACCTCACTAGAGAAAAGCTGGAGAAATTACTGGAATCGTAGAATGAAAGAATGAACACAGGGGAACATGCATGCATCCAGCCACATTAAAAAGACCTCAGAAGAGAGATGGGTAAGAATGGGGGCTGGTTTCTAAGGAGACCATGAAAATGCTCCAGGCAAAGATCTTTTTTTTATTTTTTATTTTTTTAATTTTTGGAAAAAAAATTTTATTGCATTTTAGGTTTTGGGGTACATGTGAAGAACATGCAAGATTGTTGCATAGGTACACATGTGGCAGTGTGATTTTCTGCCTTCCTCCCCTTCACCTATATCTGGCATTTCTCCCCATGCTATCTCTCCATAACTCCCCACCCCCTGCTGTCCCTCCTCTATTTCCCCCCAAGGGACCCCAGTGTGTAGTGCTCCCCTCCCTGTGTCCATGTGTTCTCATTGTTCAACACCCACCAGACCTAGAAATAGAAATTCCATTTGACCCAGCAATCCCATTACTGGGTATATATCCAAAGGATTATAAATCATTCTACTAAAAGGACACATGCACACGAATGTTCATTGCAGCACAGTTTACAATAGCAAAGACCTGGAACCAACCCAAATGCCCATCGATGATAGACTGGACAGGGAAAATGTCTCAGACAAAGATCTTTAATGTCTACCAGGATCACTGAAGAGGAAGTCAGGTTATGAAAATGCCAATCAACTGTTCCTGCTCCTCCTACCTTTCTTGGCCAGGCCTCCATCCACACCCAAGCCCCAGAGGGGTTACAAACAGTAGCTACTAAGCAGGGGAGGAGGTAAGTGACAAAGAGAAAACCAGCAAGTTTCACCTCGTTTCCTCAGTTCCAAAGACAGCTACAACTCCAGTTAAGGGAGCAGAAGGGAGCCCCACCTTTGAGTGGAGACTGAAGGATTGACTAACACATGGCATTAAACATCTTGGAATTGACACTGTATTTTCTACATTCAGTACATGCTGGAGTTTGTATTACCTAACGCTGATCAGAAAAGTCACAGGACTCCCAAGTTTTTATCCAGGGGGCAGAGGAAAATCTAATGCCATAACACTACTCAACAAGCATAAAGGGTGATAGGAAATTAAAGATGCTTTGTGACTGCGTACCACGAGCCATTCCTGGATAGCATACTGGGTTATAACTTTCTCATACTATTTTTGTCATACTTACTATTTTATTACATTTATACAACTTTTTTCACTCTGGCCAGGGCTTTTAAATAAATCATCACAACCAATCCAGATAAAAATTACTTAGCAGTGGCAGAATTTGGCTTGAGTCTGTATCTCCCAACTCATGAGCCATTCTCTGTACCATGAGACAATCAATATATACAAGTTATGTGCCTAAATAATGCATTTTTCCCTTTAGCTTATACTTGGATTGACCACTAATAAGTCCTTTTTCCCCCAAAAGATTAAGTACTTTTGCTATATATTTCCATTTTATCATAGACTTCCACTCTTGTAACACTTTTTACATGTACAATGATGTGTGATTGCTACCAATTGAAAATGACTCCCACAGAGGCAAAGACCATATTTATATAACTTACTACTGTCTCTCCAGTGACCAGCATTGTGCCTGGCATATAGCAGGAACTCACTATATATCTGATAAATGAATGAATAGTTGGATTAATCATCATCTTCATTATAAGTTTCAAAGCACTGATCTTTTTGAGTTCAGTGACTTTTTGATTGGTAAACAATTGGTTTCATGCATAGAGATCTGTCTTAAAATATATTTTCAATTAAAAATTACTTTCATTAGGTTTTAAAATCAGTTTTAGAAGCATCCACTTTCAGAGGTATGTGAAACCCTCAAAACCATGATTTTCACACAGAGAAACTGAGTCCTAGAAATTGGGAAAAACATTGAAACAGGGTCAGGACGAGAATGCAGGCAGATATCTGCCCCTAAGTTCAGCGTTCTTTTTATGACATCCAGCTGACTGAAGAACCCTTTGGCCCCGTATAGTTGATTGTTTTTATGGATTCATACTCCAGGGCATCACCTGGTGAGACTGTCATTGGGTGTAAATGAAAAGTGAACAGAAGCCTGGAGGAAGCTTCCACTGTGGCGTTAATGAACGAGAGCAGAATCCTAGCCTAATGTTGCATGAAGTTTGGGGAAAGATCAATAGCTATTAAATCAAAACAGATCGTCAGCCTCCTGGTCTCCTTAAACTCCAGCCCCCCAATCCCCTCCAGGCAGCCAGCAGGCTCTAAAGTGTGTTATTCATGGCTAGATTTGAGGTTGCGAATGAAGCATTCTTATGAAACATGGCCCTGAGCTGAAGCCTTGGAGGTTTCTCAGGGCATAAAGACAGGAATCTCTGACTCCTTCTTGGAATGTCAGACTTTGATGAAATTTTCCTGGTACATGCCCAATCCCTGCTGCTGTGAACTTTGCTGGGAGCCTACCCATTCCTCACTGGGCATCTGATTCTCAGCAGGTGTTCCTGAGGACAAATGGTGATAGCCAAGTTGACTGAATGCCCTCCCCATGTGGGCACTGTACTAAGCGCATGGATGAATCATCTTTCACTTCTCTCAATAACCTGATGAGACAAATAACTTCTTATTATGATCATTTTATAGATGAAGAACCTGCAGCTCTAGAAGGCTACCATACTTCCACCAAGATGACATGGCTGGTATTGGGTAGATGAAGTATTTGAACGTACAGTCTGACTTCAAGTGATTACCATACCTCTAAATGGTGGCTCCTCTTTTCTTGCTACCGTCTTCATGGAATGCAGAGCTCCACAGCATGAAAGTCCAATAGTTAACTCATGATAACGGATAGTTACTTGTGTCATGTGACTTTGGGGTCCTAAGAGTGAAGGCCACCTGTGTTCACACTGCATTCCATACAAATCCTTAGCCCAGCATCCAGCACACTACAGATATTTAAAATTCCATGGGCAAAGCATTATCCTCTTTCTCCATAATTTTAGCTGTGAGTTGCTGAGCAAGTCACTTTATGGTTCTTAAATTTTTCCATCCATGTCTATCAAAATGGAACACCACCACCTCCCTAGAAAATTGGTTGTATGGTGAAATGAGAAACAAAGACATCTATTATTAAATAGAATGACAAATGCAAAGTAAGTGTCCAGTAAAATAAAATAAAATAAATACATAACAAGCTGTTGTCATAGGAACATCTGCACCTGAAGCAACCCATTGATTATCGGAGGTTTCCAAACCTGTGAAACATAATCATGGAATAAAAAGTATCTCTGGAATGAAATAGAAAACAAACCTGCTTATTAGTAATTAGACAGATCTTAGTTAACTGGTTTCTTGGTACACAGACATTGAGGCTTATCAATAAAATTAATAATAAAGATGCTGATGATAATATGAAACATCTGAATAACATTGTGTAGTTCTAGAACATGCGCATTTATACTAACAGTAAAAGAGAAAAAGAGACGCAAAAAAACACAAATGCAGATATGGAGTCTGAAGGGTCAGGTCACAAAGAAGAACCCAGGACCTACGGGCTTGTTTCTCCCACCCTGCAAATCCTCTGGGATGGCTCCCCTGTCTCTCTCCTCTTGAGTCTCAGCCTTTCTAACTCATCCTCTTCATTGTAGTCAATTTGATCTGCCAAAAATGCAAAGAGAATCTTATAATTTATCTGTCTAAAGACTCTTCATGACTCTCCACTGCTTTTAGAACAAAGTCAAATGCTTGCACATGGCTTGCAAGGAAGGCCCTTGATAGTTTGGTCTGTAACAGCCTCTTCATCAGTTGCTGCTATTTATTGCTTTTGAACCAAACGAAGCCAAACCTAACTTCTCACAGCTCCTTCATATATAATTTTTTCTTTCACTCCAAATACTATTTCTCCTCCCCCCTAGCTAAGATCTACATGTCCTTCAGATCTCTGAGTAGCTCTCTGCTACTCAGGTAAGTCTTTCCTGATCCTCTGCAGTAGGTAGATTCCTTTCTTAAATGGCAGCATCTAATTATTCTCTCGTAACATACTCTTATTATTTAATATCTTCTTCCCCATAGACCGCAAACTTACCTACAATCAAATACAATATTCCATATTTAAGAACCTGACACGATACTAGCCAAGCAACATGATGTTTGACTTCTTTCCTTTCTTAGGCTAAGTTTCCCCAAAGGTAAAATTATGTTGACAACATCCATTCTTCCTGCCATACTGGTATGGTGTGAAAATAAAGGGACATATGAAAGAGTAATGTTAAAATTCCCAGTCATTGTTCATTTAGCAGTGATATTTATTTTATTTTGTAATTTAGGCAGATGATCTAAAAAGGCAAAACCAAAGTAAGCCAAAAGATAATTAGAAATTTTGAGGGGTAAGATTGAGTAATTAAGAAAAATACCATCAATGAACTCTGAAAAAAATCTGAAAATATTCTGAGTGAAACACACTATCTATATCAATTTGTCTATAATGCTCTCTCTCTGTCATCAATCACCAGTTTATCTATGTATCTACCTGTATCCAATGTTGATCATGGTAAAATCTCTTTTGTCAAAACATTTCCTTAATTGCTAAATTTTTGTGAGTTCAAAAAGAAATGAAATCCATATAATTTGGAGTCATCTACAGTTAAAACATTACTTAGCAATTACATTTCAGGGGTCAGGAGATTTTGAAATGATTTTAATAAAATTCCTAGAACCCCTATCTTTTTCTCTCTTCATTGAAACCATCTTTCCTAACACAATGCCACACTAAGGAAACGGGCAAAGTCAGAGTAACAATAAATGCCTAAAATACTGTGGGGGCATGAACTTATAAAACATGAAATGACTTTCTGGGAGTTTGAAAATTTGGTTGAAAACATCATTTTCTCTTTTGAACCTGAGTGTGAAAACAGACTGAATCAGGAAAAAAGATAATTATCCATTCAGTAAATTATTAAGCACCTATGATAGAGCAGGCTTTGAACAAAAAAGACACTGACCCTAATCTTAAGAACTTATGTTACATTAGAGAGAGACATAAGTAATTTCATGAATACCATGCACTGCATTGAATGCTCTGTGAGCACATTACAGGGAAATCTGATGTTATCTGGGATCTCAGCAAACTTTTTCCTGAGTAAAGAATATCCAAGCTGACATCTGGCTTGACTTTCAGCCTAAAAACAATGTTTTATAGCCATAGGAGTGACAAGAACTGAGCTAAATTTTAGAGAGATTATCAAGGTGGCTTTGAAGAAAAAGAAACTCAGGGCAGTGGGCAGTATGGCAGGGTAGAGACCGTTTACAGAGGCCACTAACCAAGTCAGCTTGAGACTCAGTTTTTTCACTTCTAAAATGGAGGTTAGAATCCTTTTTTCTCTATTGCAGAGCTGCCTGGAGAAGATAGGAGGATAGTGGGAGGAACTAAGAAGCTGGTAGGAGGAGCTAAAGCAAGAGTAGGCAGAGTTCTAAGGATGAGGGATGAGCTCAGAGGATGATGGGAGGAGCTAGGATGATGCTGGAAGAGCCAAGGAAGTTATGAGTGTGTGAATGCTGCACAACCTGAAAATGCTGTGCATGTTAAATTAACGGGAATAAAATTTACTTTACCAGTGTCTTCACTTCCACAAGGCCATGGATCCTGTGATGACCTAGGGTCACACCCCTTTGAGGAAGTATGGGAGTTTTTAACTTATATTTGGAGGTTAGAGTTTTGCACCCTTGAGATCCTAATAAGTGCCAGAGCCTTTTTTTCTTTCTTTTCTTTTTTAGAAAACTGCTTTGTGTACGACAATGCCTAATATCCTCACTAGTTTCCAGACACATATGCCCTGGAATCCATCCAGGGACCTCATGTTAGAAATTTCAGGTTTTGTATAAAGCCTTCAGTCATTACAGTAGGGCTTTTCTAGCTTGTCAGATTATAACCTAGGGTAAAAAATATGCATTTTATACCTCTAGCCAACTGAACAATAGTTGCATGAAGCAATATCATCGTGATACACTATAATATTTCCTATTCTCTCCTGCTGCATTGTTCTCTATTTAATGTCACCGCAGTTGTTTTATCATGATTTTAAATGCTGGCTGTGACTCATAAATTGAACCTAACTTGTAGTGTGAAAAGCAGTGTTTAGAGAATGACAAGCCTATTTTTCAGTTTTGCTTTTATCTGTTCATTGCTGGTGCAATCTTGGACAATACACATCCTCTCTGAGCCTCAATATCCTCAGCTGTAAGATGGGTATAATGGCGCTTATCTTAAAAATTGAGATAATTAAGGTAATATTATGGGAAATCACTACATAAGCTGCATGGGACAGACTAGGTGTTCAATAAACTGTAGTAATTATAAATAGAGGCTGATAGTGGGGGAATTAGAGCATAGCTAAATCTCTCTCGCCTGAGGGAAAATAAAAAGGAAGAAGAAAAAGGAAAAAAAAAATCTCATTCATTTTCTACCCAGGGGGTCTTTCTGTCTTCCAAACATAGCTATTTGCTGTGGGGAGGGGAACTCAGTCCAAATGGCTCTGTTTGCTGTGACAGGATTTATAAATAAGTAAAATGCTTTATCAAACATTTATAGTTGTGTGTGAATCAGAAAAGAAAAAAGAAAGAGGCACGTGGGCTTGGGATTTATTTATAGTGACTCTCTGCTTTTCCCTTTCCAGCCGCAATTGCACAGCTTAGCTTTCATTTGCTTATGATTGTTCTTGGATAAACTTCACTTCCAAACAGAGAGTATTAATTATTAAAACACAGACCAGATAAAACAGCCCATGCTGTTCCCCCAAACAATGACAGGATGATATGGCAGAAGGAAGCCACTAGAAAAAAAGGCTGAGAATTGCCAACACATGCTTTCAAACAGAGTCAATCTTCGGCAAAACTTGTGTTAACAAACATTCTGTAGGCACCTACTATGTGCAGCTTGGAGGCTACATCAGACATGATAGGGTGGGGCAGGGGGCTGGTGTGGGGAGGGAAGGTTTCCATAATGAATAGAGACAGCTTTTAATTGACATTCCAGTGACGGGAGGGAGCTCCCAACAAATGCAAGGAGGAAATAGGTAAACAACAAACTCTAGGAGAAAGTGCCTCTGAACAAAGTACTTTGGGAATGGTGTAACGGAGGACCTCCTTTTAGGAGGCACCTGGGTCTTGGAAGGAGAGCCCCTCTGGGACCTGGCTGTCTTGGATTTGAATCTCTGTTCCAGCACATCCTAGCTCTGTCATCTTGAGTATACAGTCATCTCTTCATGACACATGTGTGGTTATGCTTCTTGGTGAAGGTCACTGTGAGGACTAGATATTAACATTTATGTGATCTGCTAAACACACTGTATATAATGATTAAATAGCAAGTATTTAATAGTAATAAGATGAGGTTTGGCACATAATAAGCACTAAATAAATCTCATATTTCCTTTCCTTTACTTGAGAGTTTTAATTCAATTTCAAATTTTATCCACCTTTCAACCACCCCATATACAGTGTGCTTGTATATCACTGACATCCTCTCTTTCTCACTGAGTATCTTCCTTACATGACCCCAGTCTCAATCTGCTTCAGACTTATCTATAAATTAACTTATTCATTCGTCAATATTGATTGAGCACCTGCTAGGTGACAACACTGATGAAGGCACTAGGGATTCAATGAAGAAGAAAGACAAAATTTCTACATGCATGAAGCATGTTTTCTAATGGGACAAAGAGAGCAGTAACTGCATCAATAAGTAAAATATACGCTATGTCAGATGATGCTAAACACTAAAGAGAAAGATCAGGCAGGGCGGAGAAGCGTGAATTGCTGGGGTGAGTGCATTTAAAATGAGAAGGCCTGGGGAGACCTTATGGGGAAAGTAACATCTATGCAGACACTGAAGAGGTAACTAAGCAGTCAGGTAGGTATTTAAGAGAAGAGCGTTCCAACAGGGACAACAGCAGGTGAAACACCTTGAGGCAGAAGCAGGCTTGACCGCAGCCCATTTCTCATTTTGGTCTTCGAAAATGAGGCAAGGAACAGAGTGATTTGATTTTGCAAAATGGCTCTGCTTTTCCCACATACTAACATAAGCAAGCCGTAGTTTGGCAAGTGATATGTATTGTATCCACTGTCCACATTACGTTCCACAAATACATGTACAAAGAGATAGAAGCCTAGATGTGTTCTGCCCCTACTTTACGTGACAAAGAAGCATGGTTCTAGACTGGAGTCAAAGGAATTGGGAATCACATCATTACCACCAACCATGCCATCCTGAGATCCTGAGCTCTGCAAGGATGAGAGCTCTCAGTAACATCCCATAGAATTTGGAATAACTTACCAGGATGTTAGCACTTTGCAGGAGTAATTTAGATAGGACCAGAAATAAACAAACGCAAAAGAAAAGAAAAAGATTAAGAGAAAGCAAAGAATAAAAATATTCTCTTTATTGCAACTAATTCCACAGGTATGCAATACCTCACAGAGTACAGGTAGAGGGTTAGTGTCATGTTTAAAGAGTAGAGGCACCAGAGAAAGACTGCCTACATGTGTTCCTGGCCTGGCTGTGTGACTGGGGAGGGCTGTTTAACCTCTTTGTGGATAAATCTATAAAATGAAACTAATAACAGTACTTTTCTCAAAGGACTGGTATTAATGTAAAATGAATTATTTGAGTAAATGTCTAACCTAGTACCTGGCATGGAGAAATGTATCTGATATGGTTTGGCTGCATTTCCAACCAAATCTTATCTCAAATTATAATCCCCATGTGTGAAGGGAGGGACCTAGTAGGAGGTGGCTGGTTTCCCCCATGCTGTTCTCATGATAGTGAGTGAGATCTCAGGAGATCTGATGGTTTTTCAAGGGGCTCTTCCGCCTTTGCTCCATCTCCTCTCTCCTACCACCTTGTGAAGAAGTGCTTGCTTCTCCTTCATCTTCTGCCATGATTGTAAGTTTAAGTTTCCTGAGGCCTCCCCAGCCATGCAGAACTGTGACTCAATCAAACCTCTTTCCTTTATAAAGTACCCAGTCTCGGGCATTTCTTTAGAATGGAGTGAAAACGGACTAACACAGTATCTAAACATCAGTGTTTAGAATGAGTATATACATTTTGGTAAATTCATATAAGGGGACACCACACGGCAATTAAAAAAATTATCAGTACCTGCAACAACATGGATGAATCTTAAAGATGATGTGTTGAGTGAAAAGGCAGACACAAAATAACACATCTGTAGGATCCCATACCTATGAAGCATAGGAATACCCATTTATGATATAAGAAGCCAGAGTACTGTTTACCTTTTATGGGTGGACATTGTCCAGGAAGGTACAAAAAATGAAACATAAGAGGTGCTAGACATATTCTATCATAAAGCTGCCCAGCAGAACTTTCTGTGAAAATGAGATTTTTCATATTCTGTGCTGTATGATACAGTAGGTACTGCACAATAGACACATACAGCTACCAGGTCCTGAGAATGTGGCTTGTTTGACCAAATAACTGGATTTTTAGGTTAATTAATCTTCAAAATTTTAATTTCAATGGCCACTTTATTGGGAGGTATAGATCTATATGTTGGCCTGGATGGTGGTTACTTGAATATAGGCATATTTTTTTAAAAAATCAAGAATTACACTTAAGATTTGTGCAATTTATACGTACTGTATATACTTTATTGAGTGTTGCCTTTTAAAAATTAGCTATGATTATTAACCTACCTGCATCACCTCATACATTCCTCACAAACTTGAGGTAAAGTAGAGAGAAAGATCCCGATTGTCCCCATTTCTGAACTGGTTCAGCTGTGGCTCAGAGACGTGGATGTGATCTGGGAATGGTCACGTGGCTTGTGAATCCAAGAGTGGGTAACGTTTCTACCCAAGCCTTTCCTCATCAGTGGGAAAAAGGCAATGCAAAATAACCTGCTGAGATGATTTCACTCAACAATTGGTTCATTAAGAACATACCGTTTGAGTGCCAGATGCTGGTTTGGATGCTTAAAATCAAACACTGGACAACGGGGAAAGTTCTGGCTTCCATGAGCTTTCATTAGGAATCTTTGCTCATCTCACACTTTGGCCAATCCTCGAATTCCCTAACTGAAGTAACTTGACCATGGGTCAAATTGTGTGAAATCAGACTCGATCAAGCATTCTCAGTTACTATGTTCTAGATTTGAATCCTGCTTCCTGTTGGAGCTACCTAGCCTTCTTGTTCTTCTAGACTTAGAGTTTTTCACTTATAAAATAAGCAGGGATAAAAGAAGATACATTGGAAAAATATAACTAAAATAAAGGCAAACAGTTTTTTATAGCAATAAAGATGCTTATTACTTAATGGTAAAAGACCAGTTCTTTACAAAAATAAAAATAAAACTCCATTCAAAAATCCAAAGCTTCATTCACCTAACAATTTCACCCCAAAATGAGAAAGCAAAACCTGCTAGAAATAAATAAAATTGACCAATATTGAGTTTGAATGAAAGATTTTTGCACATCTGTCTCAAAAGCAGAAGTAACTACAAAAAAAAAAATCAAGCAGGCAAAAAAAAATAGAAATGTGGTCAATAAAAGTAACAGGTGGTATCTAATGGTTACACATGAAATCTTTTGTCCAATAATTAGAAAATGCACAGTGTTTCTCAATCACACAGAAACTATTTATAAAAAGTAGTCATGCTCCAGGTTACAAAACAACCCTAATAACAAAGAATAGTACCCAGAACATATTATCTGACAAAATACAGTAAAAGTAATGTTAGTAACAAAAAGCTTTCTAAACATATGCCTAGAAATGTAAACAAAAATGTCCAAAGAATAAACAAAATAATTTAAAAAACAGAATTAAACAACAACATGCACACTACCTAGCAAAATTTGAAGTCTAGAGATAAAGAAATGCTTAAGAAAGTTATACCATTTAATGCAAATATTGCTAAAGAAAGATTGAAAATTAATGATATAGGCATTTAATTCAAGAAGTTAAAAAAGAGTGGCAATAATAATAAAAATGTAGAATGAACAAAATATGATAAAACTTAATGATATAGAAAAGAAATGATGTAGAATATCAATAAATCATGAGCAAAGTTTTTTAAACCATTTATCTCTACAGCTTTTTCTCTCTCCTTTATTCTCTTACTAAAAAAACAGAAACCAAAACTAAAAACAACCCTAATAAAATAGATATACTATAACACCAACAAGATTGAGAGACAAGGCATAAAAACAAAATCTCTGGAATTAAAATGAGGACAGAATTATAGATGTGGTAGAGACTTGTGATATGTATAGCTAACTAGACAGATAGGTAGGTAGATAGACACGAATATACATATTTATCACAGGCATACAAACACACATGCATATATAATACTGTCTGCTAAATATTTAACAAATAATATTAAAAACACAAGACATTATGGCTATAAATGACACATCTTAGAAAAAGTAAGTGATTCTCTGGAAAACAACCAATCCTAAAACAGAGTTAAGAAGAAACAGACAACTGAAATAGCTATATAAATATCTGAACCAATAGTCAGAAATTACCATCTAACAAATGAAAAATATCAAACAAATAGACTTAAGCATAAATACTAGCAAACTTTATGAGATATACCCACTTCGCACAATTACACATACAAATATTTATACACGATAACATGACAGCACAAGAACAAAGGCTGTGTAAGCCTCATGTTTTATGAAGCTAGGATCATGTTAATATTGGAACTTAATGAAGATGTTAAAAATGTAAGGATAGTTTACTAATAGAAATTACAGTCTGCCATGTGTGTACCTATGCAACAATCTTGCATGTTCTTCACATGTACCCCAAAACCCAAAATACAATTAAAAAAAAAAAAAGAAAGAAATTACAGTAACCCACTACACAATCAGGTTAAAAGAGAAGATGTTATCACACTTGATGCTGAAAGAGTGTTTAATAAATTGTAATCTCCAATCATGGCTTTAAAAATTAGTACATTAGGAATAGAAGGGAAATCTGTTTGCTTGTAAAAAGCTTACTAACATTTACTATTTGGTTATCTAACAAAAGCTTAAAACTCTATGATTATGATATATATAGTGATAAAGCTTTAGGTTTATTCCCTTTAAAGTCAGGTACAAGAAAATGACATGCCCTGCCATCATTTTTCTTCAACACTGAGCCCAGTCTGGAAGAGTATTTGTACAATATCATTCAAATACAAGATATAAAGATTTGCAAGACTATTAATGACAAATTTTGAAATTTTTTTGCATGAAAATTTTTAAAAATCTAGAGGCCAAAAATAATAAAATAATCACATCTTCTGGATTCAATCAAAGAAAAACTAGCATTCTTATTCACAGGAAAAGAACAATTATGAAATGTAATACAAATGAAAAGACAAAATTTGAATAGTCACAGAAATAGGAGCATCAGCTCCTAGAAATTACATGCAATAAAAAGTTTGTGATATATGTATAGATGAAATGTTTAAATATTTAACTCTATTCATAGCCATACTAGAAGGCCAAATAAATAAATATATTATTTCATGGGTGAGAAGTCTAACTTTCATGAATTTTGCAAGTATAAATTAGATGTAATCCCAATCTCAGTGACAGCAAGCCTTTTCATAAATAAGAGTTTATCTTATATACACCATGGAATACTATGCAGCCATAAAAAAGGATGAGTTCATGTCCTTTGCAAGGACATAGATGAAGCTGGGAACCACCATTCTCAGTAAACTAACATAAGAACAGAAAACCGAACACTGCGTATTCTCACTCATAAGTGGGAGTTGAACAATGAGAACACATGGACACAGGAAGGGGAACATCACACACTGGGGCCTGTTGTGGGGGTGTGGGGCTAGGGTAGAGATAGCAGTAGGAGAAATACCTAATGTAGATGACAGGTTCATTGGTGCAGCAAACCACCACGGCACATGTATACTATGTAACAAACTTGCACGTCCTGCACATGTACCCCAGAATTTAAAGTATATAAAAAAAAATACACATGGAAGAGTAATAAGAAAAAAATAGCTGAGACATTTAAATAAGAAAATGAATGAGTGAGTCCTGCCCTGTCTGATACCAAGATATTACACAACCATAACTAAAAGCAGCATGGTACTAGAACAGAGGTGGATAAACAGGCCAGCAGAAAGGATGTGAGAGCTCAGAAACTGACCTCCACACACATGAGGACTTGATCTGTGACAGTGGTATCATAAATCCATGGAGTAAGAATGGATTTCAGATAGTGAGCTAGGACGATTAGCTATTCACGTGAAAAACTAAAGCAAACGAATTTCATGGCTAAAGACTGAAATCTTACAAGAAAAATCTTAAGAATTAAGAAGAAATTATAGGTGCATAATTAAACACTAGGATAGTGAAACATCCTAATTTCCTCAGTTTGTCACAAAAAGCATAAATAAGAAATTTAAAAAATTGTAGAATTAAAATGAAAATATTCAAAATTAGGCAATAATTTTCTTAACAAAACTAAAACATAAGTCATAGATTGGAAGAAGATATTTTCACATAACAAAGGCCTACTTGTGTGTTGAAATATGGTCATTTTCAACATTTATAAAGAAATTTTACCGACTAGGTAAAAAAACCATCATAAAAATATGCAAAGATATAATCAGGAAATTGAAAAAAAAAAAGAAAATTTAATATAAGAAAAAATATTTAACCCTATTATCTTTGACATGCAAGTTAAATAATCATTGAAGTTACAATTTCATATCTTACAGATTAGAAAAATATAATGAGTTGTTGAGAATTTGGGAAAATAAAAAATTTTATTCATTGCTGGTAGAAGATAAAAAATTTAAAAGCACAGGAAAATCTTAGATAAGATAATGATGTCATATATAAAGTAACAGTTTTAACAT
Source organism: Sapajus apella (assembly GCF_009761245.1). Taxonomy (NCBI): domain Eukaryota; kingdom Metazoa; phylum Chordata; class Mammalia; order Primates; family Cebidae; genus Sapajus; species Sapajus apella. The sequence continues at coordinate 2,456,559 of NW_022437016.1, forward strand.
CCAAATAAGTTAGAAACATCAACCTTTGCATAAGAAGAAACAGAATCAGTGAAGATGATTAGCTATGTGTAATTTAACATTTTAAATACAAAAAATAAATCCGCCACATACCACAAAATTTGTGTATTCTAATTTGGGTGGTAAAAATATACATAAATATATTTACTTTATTGCATGGTTAAAGTAATGTGTAATTAAAAATAAAGAAAATTTTAGGAGTATTTTTAAAAAGATTTAATTGAAGAGAAAAAAGATAGATATGAGAATGTAAAGATGAAGCCAAGGGAATTATCAGCACCAAAAATTAACACTTACAGTGTCAGGTAGCGTGGCTTACACCTCTAATTCCCGCAGCTTGGGACGTTGGGGTGGGAGGATCACTTGAGGCCAGAAGTTCAAGATCAGACCAAGCAACATAGCAAGACCTCGTCTCTAAAAACTTGTGTTAAGTAGCTAGGCATAATGATGTGCATCTGTAGTCCCAGCTATCTGAGAGCCAGAGGCAGGAGGTTGCTTGAGCTCAGGAGGTGCACTGAGCTATAATCACACCACTGCACTGTAGCCTGGGTGACATAATAAGACCTTATCTCTAAAAAATAAAAAAAATAATAATATATATACTATCTGGTACATTTCCTACAGTTTCTGTTTCAAATTAGACACTGAGCATCCTAGCAGACAGTACAAACAGGGAAAACCAGTTATAGTATTCAGATGTCTAAAAAGTTTAAAATAACAATCTGGCCAAAGAACAGTAATCCTGATTCTGGTTCTTGAGGACAATGTTCTCATTTCATATCCTGTGTAAGTTATTAAGTGATGTCCTCACCCAGACCCTCTATGAAATTAGAGTGAATTGCAATGAGGTCTAATGATAAAAGCAGTACCTATATAGGCCAAGGAATGTCTACACAGTTTATGTTCTGTAACTTACTTAATACTTACAGCTAGCCTTATTTTATTATTATCACCATTTTATGTATAAGGAAGCTGAGGGACAAAGACGTTAAAAAACTTGCCTCTGTCCTACAGCTGTGAAGTGGAGAAGCCTGGAACAGAATGCATTCTCTCCACTGCATGGTATTAATGTCACCAAGGCAAAGCCAGCTTCACGAAGTAGTTTCATGATCTCCAAGAAAGATGGTCCAGGTGTGTCTGGGACCTTAGACTGTGTGACCAAAGCTATAGATTCCCCTCCCCAAGAAACTAAAGGTACAGATGATTTGCAAATATTTTCAGCATAAAACTCAAACATGAGCCCCACATTTTAAAATCCTACTCTAGAAAGGAGTAAACAAATTGCATATCCTCAGTCATTGATCTATGTGTCTGCCTGTTCACCACAGGGTAGTCTTAATTTGGGAGGATTGTTAATATAATTAACATTGTAGGAGTACACAGTAACTACTAGTTGGGATTAGAGTCATAATTTTTGTTATTGTTATATGCAGCAATCTGCTACCTGTTCTCTCAGCTTCCAGGTACGGCCTCTAATCCTCCATGCTTCCCTTAGCAGCAGGAGGGGCTCCTTCAGAAATAAATCTGAACTTGCTTGTCCTGTGCCTCGTTTGTTCCACACTCTACAATGATTTCACCCTTAGAGCAGAATCCCAGGTCTTTACCCTCAACTGCAAGGCCCGTGTGATGGGGCCCTGGCTGAGGTCTCTCATCTCACTGTAATTCTCCCCTTTTCTTACCCCAATCCATCCTATGTCCCTTATGGTTGGAATCTATCTCCAAGCCTTGCCTTATCTCAAATGCTCTCTTGGTCTCTGACATCCTCTCGGAATTAGCAGTGTTCCTCCCTTCCCACTCTCTATTCTCTCCATCCCCACTCTCTATTCTCTCCATCCCATCTTGACCCTTATCTCCATCCTGCATGAACATTTCTCCGAATGCATTCACGTGGTTAATGTCCAATGCTCTCCACTAGAATGAAAGCTCCACAAGGACAAGTGCTGGTCTTTTCTGAGCACTGCTCTGTCCCTGCCACCTGAAAGGCACCCAGCAGAGAACAGGCATTCAATGAGTGTCAGTGAACAGAAGGAAAGGAGAGAGGTGGGAAGTGAGTTGGTTTTTGCGATTATAAATTTTTGGACAATGTTTTGGACAGAGCTGTGTGCCCAATCTTCATAGCCTTATGAAGCAGAGTGGTTTCACCCTCAAGCACTTAAAGACAAGAGATGTATGTCCAACAGGAGAAGCCAGCATAGACAAAAATCTGCAGCAAATTCCCCAACACCCCTCACTAACTGCTCTGGGGCAGGCAGTGAAAGGACAAGTGCTCAGAGGGACAAAATCAGAGGAGACAAAGTTCTAGGATCTCTGCTGGCAGGAAAAGAGTGGATTTCTGGCCTGCCCATTTTGGCGTAGAACCCTCACCACTCAGATCCAATTAGCAAGGGCACAGTGAAGAAGCAGGCAGGAAAATCAAAGTGCCAAGGGCTGGCAAAATAGCATCTGCAGGGGAGAGGGCTGGGCCCAGCTGGGCTGCACAGAGCAGCACCAGCCCTAATTAAGTAATTAGACACACACGGCTGCATCCAGGGTTTTCCTGGGCCCACCACCGTGGACAGCGATGGCTCTGTGGGAGGCTGCCAACGCAGGACTCCAACTGAGCTGCCTCCAGCCCTCTCACGGCCTGTTTTTCCTTCTCCTTTCTTACTTTATTCTTTTGTAAACATAGTAGATGAGGTGGATGTTCCCTTAGAGTAGTAGCAGAGATAACGTGCATGCACACAATCCTTAACAGTCCACGTGACACACCATTAGCTCATTTCTTTTATTTATGTATTCAGCTGACATGTATTGAAGGCTTACTATGTGCCAGGAAATATCCCATGTGCTGAGTACAGAGTATGTGTGAACAGACTTAGAATTCCAACCACCAGAGCCTGCTTTCTACTTTGGGAAGGACAAGACTATATATGTATATAGCATATGTATGTGTGCATACATGTATATAAATACATATAATGATATGCTGATATATACATATTTTTCACATATATATGCATATATGGGGATATATATGTGCATGTGTATATATATCCGCATATCTTCTATATATAGTCATCTTGAGATAAGTAACCCAGCTTGTTGCCATTTCCATCTCCCACATGGTGAACCGGTCCCCAAGAGGTAAAATGGATTACTTAGAAACGAGACCGTCCTTATAGGAGATCCCATCACTGGCAACACTAGGAAGGGATTAGCGATATTCTCCTGGCTCCTAAAAGGAAGTCTCTCTTCTTCCTCTTCTTGGTTGCTTCTCCTTCTGGCAGCTCTTCCTTGCCCCTATCTCCTTTCTTACCTTTGATAAATAAAAGTGTAATGTAAGGACATCTGGGCTTCCCTCCTATGCTCACTTCTCTCCTGTGCTTGCTGCCCTCCAGGACTGCTGGGCCTATCTAACAGCAAAGGCAGGGCCTTTCTGCCTGATTCGGAAAGTTTCCCTTCACACCCCACTGCAGGTCTGTCATTCATGTGTAAGCTGCTGCAACTTGGTGTTTAGGGACTTAATTTACCTCCAATCCCACAGTTTTGTCATTTCCTTATCTGAGACATTACCCTCCCTCTTCAAGGATTTAGGATGTAGGAGATGGATGATCCTTCAGAGATCACTGGGTCTCATTTGAAACATAGGAAAGCTGAGGTCCATCTATGGGTGTCTAATTCAAATGGCAGATCTGCAGCAGAGCTTTGAATAAAATGCAGGGAGGCTCATTTCCAGATCAGTGCTATATCATCTCTTGGAACACGCTAACTCTACATCTCTCATTTGATTCACAGGAGTGGTCTTCCATTCTTGATCTCTCTGCCTTTATTCGGATCTAAGCTTATGCCATCATGTTAATGATCTTTCTAGGAGGAAGACTATCTGGGCATGGCACTTCTGAGTTAAAAGTTTTCAGTGGCTCCCCAGGGCCTCCCAGATAAAGTCCAGGACCCCAGTGATCTAACCCATCTCTTCCACTATAGTCTGCTCTTTCTGTTCATGTTCCTTTGATACCAGCCACTTGGAACTTCTCACACTTCCTACAATGTTCTCTGCCTGTTGCCTTGGGACCTTTACACATTCCCTTCCCTGCTCCTGGGTTCACTTATGGGCTTATCTTCAAGTTCAGCTCAAGTGTCACCTTCTGAGGGAGGTTCTCGTCCACATCGTCAGCACATTTGAATGCATTTCCTCTGTGCCCCCAGAACACTTGCTCATATCCATATTTCAGTACACTCACAGCAATCATTCATTCACTGCTTACTATGCACTGAGCACCACTCTAAACAACTGATCTGGAGTATTTCAATTATTCTTCACAGCAATGTATACGCTGAGATGTTCACATAAGTATTTCAGAGATGAGGAAACTGAGGCCCAGAGATGTCAAATACCTTGTCCCAGGTCAAAGAGCTGGTAAGTATCAGAGCTAAGATTGTGCTCCAGTGAAACTCTCCAATACATGTCATACTGCTGTAATTGTCTGTTTACTTAACTCTCACACACAACCATAAACTTGTTGAAGGTATTAATCTCTCTCCCTCTCTCTCTCTCTCTCTCTCTCTTCATATATACACACACATAGTTGTAGCTCTACCACGTCCTGGTGCTTAACGCAGGTCCTATTTTGCCTGGTCTGTTTCATAGGGCTGATGATGATACTGTATAGAAAAATCATGAGTATTAAATAAAGAAATCCATAGCAAGGGCACGCACAGCATAGCACTTGGATCTCAACAGATAATGGATACTCAGTGTTATAACGGCCATTATCATTCAACTGTGTTCCTTCCCTTACCCCTTTCTTTCTCCCTGTCTCTTCTTCTCACCTTAATCAAGAGGCGTCCTCCCAGCAAGACTCATTTGGGATTCAGGAAGGCTGAGCGGGAACATGACTGCTCTGGCCTGCTGAGCCCAGTGCCCTCCTTCCCCACCCCATGCTGCCACCTTCCAGCTGTGAAATGGAGTCCCTGCTCGACTGGGCCCCAAAGCTGTCAGGGGCTGCCAATTTCACAGTTCCCAAGGTTGCCGTTCCCCCCTGATTAATGGGGTACCAGCAGCCACGGGCAGGGCCCTGACACCAGTCATATGGGGCCCTTTACCTCTGCCCACACTTCCTGAGGGAAAGACAGCGGGCCAGCCTCATGCATATTTATGTAGGGAGAGAAATGATTTTGTACTGCATGCCTTCCAAAAAAATACATAAGGTTTCACCCAAGTCCCAGGCATTTCCCTCAGTGAACTCAGCATGCTCCAGGGAAGAAAACAATACAGACACAGATACACACACCACACACACACAGATGCACACATGGCATAATGAAAAACGGAAAACACTTTATATACCACTGATCTGAGCAGTGTTCTCACACCAAGGATGACCCAGGAGACACAGGAGATATTAAACCCTGGGGCATGGACAGAATTATTTTGAAATTAATCCAGTTCCACCCTATAGCTCTAGGGGAATTAGAACAGATGAGGTCCAAACTGCAGCTGGGCACTCAAGGCCTGCCCCACCACCTCCAAATCACTGCTTTTATGTATAGCATCCTGACCTCAGCCTCAGCTGTTCTCTGTTCCCGGTACAAGCACTCACTTTCCGTGGTATTCGCCATAGTGGGACAGAAGAAAAGCTTTCATCTTAGGCCGATCCCAGGCCTTCTGTTTCAGTCATGGAACCTCTTAAAAGCCACTTCAGCTTGGAGTGTCTCAGTGTCTCTTTCTCTGTGTCCTAAAATACACTGGCCCAGGCTTTCTTACTGTGTTTGAGCCACACTGGTCTTCTAGGCCCTTAAGCAAGCCAAATTTTTATTTCAAGAGTCTCTTCCTAATATAGAAACATCACGTTGTGCCCCATAAATATAGACAATTGTTATTGTCAATTAAAAATACAATACAGCTTTTCAGAAGATAACTTTGTTTTTTATTTCATTTGGTTGAATGCTACATACCCTTCTGATTCCAGCTTAAATCTTCCTTCCTCAGAAAGGCCTTCTTGAACAGCCAAATTGAGGTCAAGTACCCCCTTTCCTTTCCTAGAGCATGTAGTACGTTTCCTTCCTGGCAGCTTGGTGTTAATTAAATTAGTAATTGTGTGATAAGTTGGTTCCGGTCTCCAGTCTCAAGTCTGATTTCCTCATTAGAGGATAGCATCTCTAAGGGCAGGGGTCACGCCAGCACTTTCACTGCTCTGTCCTAATGAGTATTTGGTAGATGAACAAATGAATGAATTGCTGAGTAGTTGAGAGAATGAAATAAAGAAGCATATAAAGCGCCTGATCTATCTGCAGAGGACTCGCTCACAACGCACTATACTAACATTAATCGACCCTTTTCCTTGTGATAAGCACTCCTCTAAACGTTGTGACATGTATTAATCATTTAGTCTTACATAAATACATCACTTGGTCTTACAACAACTCAGGAATCCACATCCTTATCTTCCCCATTTTAGAAACGAGGACAATGAGAGGTTAGGGGCATTTATTAATCTGCCCAAGATCATATAAAGCTAATAAGTATCAGTAAATTTCAGGAGTTGACCTAGGCAGCCTAGTCCCAGAGTCCACACTTCCAACCACCACTCTCTAAAGAGGTCTTAGTTCCATTCCTTCGCCTTCCCTCTCAGATATGTTCAGCCTTAGATACCTTGGTTGAAGACTTTCTCTCCTACAAAGCCTTTCCTGATTTGCCAGTCTCACTCTCTTACGTCTGAAAACTTACATCCCCCTTTCCCACATCCAGGCATAGACAGCTGGTGTTATGAAATGCAGCCCTGATATCAGAATACTCTCTACTGCCCTCCCTCTGGATCTTTTATGGGTAGAACAAACCTCATTTTCTTGCAATGTGAGGACACAGTCCAGAAATTGCTTTCTCTTCCAGGGTTCTACGGGCAGACACCCAGACCTCAGGACCAAGCCAACGTAACACTTAGGAGGACCCTCTCCTTCTGAAAGATCCCTCTTATCTCCTCTCTGAGACACCTACAGGTTAAGAGCCAGCAGAAGATGTAGAAACCTCATAATCCATCTGCCCATGTACAAACAGGCTGAGGCCCAGGGTCAAGAAGGACAACTCAGGCCACAAGGATGCTGAAGGCACAGCCCAGGCTCTCTCATTTCCACCTGAGTGCCCGCCCTCTGCAGCCCACTGTCTTCTTTCCCTGGAAGCAGAGCCAGGGGTACAGCAATGAGACACTGCCAAGGACACAGCTGGAGCTGTGCCGAGCCAAAGCAGGCGGCCTGTCTATCCACGGGATGAGGCTGCTTCCTGGGGTGATGAACAGTGCCAATCAGGCAGCACTTAACGTAATTATAATGAAGTAGATGCATCTGCTCTCTGAAGGCTTCATTCACCAGGGAAATCATGAGGAAGTGATATCTCTGTCTGCTGACCTCTTTGGGACACTCTCAGGGACAGTCCTGGAGCCAGGAAGCTACTGACATGGGCCGGAGACTGGCCTCAGTCATCTCAGAATGACAGTGACTGACACCCTTTCTCTCTTTTGCATCATTTCTGTAAAATGACCTATCAGTAGATAAGGGTTTACATGAGAGAAAGTCTTCCTCTCTCTGGTTTTCCTAACAACCTCTCCCCCTACATACACTGTTGATCATGCCTGCAAGGCATATGACACTGAGTTCCAACTCACCTTCCCCTGATTTTAATGGATATCGACACCCCCACAGTTCCACTGAAGAATACAGCTTTAGACGAGTAAGGAAGGGTCCAAGCTGTTCGTGGTACAGATGGGAAAACTGATACCCAGGGAGGAGATATGATTTTGCCAAGACAATTACTATTTATGGCAGGTGGCCTCTAAACCAGACTCTTCATATATTATTGCATTTCATCCTGAAAACAACCTGAGAATCCAACACTATTAAAAGCCAGCTTCATAGATGAGGAATCCGAGACTGCAGGAGGCTAGTTCATCTGTCCACGATTAAGGCACAGGATTCATACCTACATCTGCCCATTCCACACCCATCCTGCTACTATCCATCATCCCAGAAAGCCCTGACATTATACCTTGGCTTTGGTTTATAGACTAGTGTGTCTTCAAACATTTTGATAGACTAAAAATTGGTTAAATCCTCTTCCTTTTTGCATTCACTCTTAGTGCTATATATTGAAAGGAATCCTGTGGTGAACTGCTTTTGTAAAATAATCACTTAGGTAAATAATTTGTCACTTCCTGATTTATTTCTTTGGTAAGCTGAGCTTCTCACAAACCAGCCTCCTTTGAAGCAAGGCACACCAGCCCTGCTCTGGGCAAACGAACTGCCTACTATTCTGGATAGGATATGAGGCTTTGAGGGTCTGCCACATTCACAGATGACTGCTTTAGTAAAAAGGAGCTGCAGGTGCTTCATAACCTAGAGGGTGCCTTGCTGGGTACCCCAAGACTCCACCATCCTGATGAAGCTGATGGGACCAGAGCTCTGTATCTGCACAGTGTCAGACAGCTTCAGATTAGCCTGTGGTTGGTGATGTGTCCTGGTGTGAGGATCTGCTCATTAGGGCATTTCGTATTACGTATGACAAATTCTTTCATGGGGTGCTTAAAAAGAAGGCATGAGAGAAGAGTCAGAGGCAGGCAGAGCATGTCTCACAAGGAATGGAGATGAGCGAGGCACAGAAGCTGTGAAGCAGTAGAAGCCATGGACACGCAGAGATTAGGAGGCATGGAGAGGTTATTTCCAGGTGGAAGCCAAAGAACAGAGAAAAACAGGCCCGGATTAATGAATTTAGCAGAACGACTTGAGCCAGAAGCAATGCTGTTATATCCATTTGATGCTGTATCTCCATGAAGCCTAAGACTGTTTCTGGTCATAACTGTCCTTGTGTTCCTCAATGAACAGAAAAGTAAAGGAAGTAGAGGAAGCAGAGTTATTGGCGAAAAGAGAGAAATTCAAGGTCACACAGAACTAGCTTCACATCCTGGCTCTAATACAAACAGATCCTGAGCTAGTTATTAGAGTCCCCTCTGCTTCGGTTTCCTCATCTGAAAAAGGGAGCAATTAGAAGTAATGACCATATTAATATTTTGAAATTTTAATGTATAAATATTCATTAAGTACTGGTCACACAACTTGGCCACACAGAGTAATATTACTCTTATTTCTACTAAAAATAAAGCCCATCCGCTGCACTAAATAGCCAATCCTTCGAAACCAAAAGAAACAGAATTAAGACATTTTGGGTAAGCCTTTCGTTGATTCGTTTACTCACTTGTTTTATCAATTCACTCCTCAATTATTTGTTTGCTTTCTACACAGTGCCAGACAATGTTCTAAACAAGAAGCATACGGCGTGAGAAAAAAGCAGACATAATTCTTGAAGAGGGGCAGATAATATTTATAATGGATTATAAAGAAGGCCGGGCGTGGTGGCTCACACTTGTAATCCCAGCACTTTGGGAGACTGAGGCGGGCGGATCACGGGGTCAGGAGTTTGAGACCAGCCTGACCAACATGGTGAAACCCCCGTCTCTACTAAAAATACAAAAATTACCCAGTAGTGGTGGCATACACCTGTAATTCCAGCTACTCAGGAGGCTGAGGTAGGAGAATTGCTTGAACCTGGGAGGTGGAGGTTGCAGTGAGCTGAGATCGTACCACTGCACTCCAGCCTGAATGACAGAGTGAGACTCTGTCTCAAAAAAAAAAAAAAAAATTATAGAGAAAAATAAAATTAAGGTCATGGAGAATAGAGCGTGGTGCATGTGTGTGTGGTTATGTATATTGTTTTCTTTTATACAGGGTGATCAGGGATGACCTTAGGGAGACATAGGAAGAAAAGCCTGAAGGAACTGGGGGAACAAGCCATGCAAAGACCGAGGAAAGAGCTGTTCAGGAAGAGAGAACAGAGATGCACATTGTAGAATGTTGAGCAGCAGCCCCAGCCTAACCCTTCCCCAGTCATGACAAACAAAAAAGTCTTCAGACACTGTTAAAGGTCTCCAGTGAAGGGTGTGTGTGTGTGTGTGTGCGCATCTGTGTGGGTATGTATCTGTGGCGGGGGGGGGGGGGAGGAATCACTCTCCAAGCCGGTTCAAAGTGATTAGTCCTAGATTTCAAAATGTCAAAATTAGTGAGTAGATAAGGAGGTAAGGTTAGAATCTGACCCATCTGTCCTAGTCAGGAAAGTTTAAAACCACCACCCTTTCCAGAGCATGAGGAGTTTTCTGAAGTTGCCTGTGTATATTTATACTGGAAGGTGTCATGTCGTTTATGGGGTGGGTGGAGGAGAGTAAGGTGAGGAGACATAGTGGGGCTGTCATCTCCATTGTCTGGTCACTGGCCTCTACTTCAGTATGAAACAGCAGCTAAGGGAGCAAGATGCCTGTCTCCTCACTGCTGTGTTGCTGGATACCGACAAAACATTGTAGCTGGGAACTCTTCAGAAACCAAACTCCTGTCCTGCCAAAGATGTAAACCACCCAGGATGGCTCCTAGCCAAGTTACAGGGGTATTTTTGTCTTCAGCATTCATTGCACGGATGAGAAAACATGCATAGAAGAGGATAAACAACTTGTTTAAGGTACCATAGTTTTTAAATGTGGAGAAGAAAGGGCATTCAATAAATGTCTGACTTGGAAATGCCAAGGAATAATGATTTCTATGGGCTACTGACTATAAAAGCATCCGCGTTGTAAGAGTCGCATGGGATCCAGATACCCATGGGAATCTTCTGTTAGTAGGCAGGTGGGTGGCCTCTCTAGCCCTGCTCAGTGGGCAGTACTACGTCTGCCTAAGTGATTATGGAGCTTGGAGACAGAGACTGGCCCCTCCAGGCTCACCAGGCTTTCAGGATTCTAGTGTCACCTCCTGCCCCACACTGGGACAGTGGGTAGAAGGTCCTGTCTGCCAGACATCCTAACCTACCAGATGGGAGAGACTCCTACATCCTGAATAATGTCTTTTAAAAGGACACACAAAAAAGGTGAGGATTGTAGGCTATACAGAAAGAAAACAATGGCACTGAAAGTGCTCAGGAGACAGGATCAGGAGAGCTGCTGTCTATCCCACTCTCCACTAGGGAGCAAATTAGTCCCTTCCAGTCAGGGATACATTCATTCATTCACTCATTCACCCATTCATTTTAAACATATTTAGCAATCTCCTGCAGTGTGTCAAGACCAAAGCATGGGCTGGAATATGGATAGAAAGCACTCCTTCAGAAGTTGTGTGGTTGAAACGTTAAGACGGCATTGAATAAAACCTTAGAATGTCTATATCAGAGCCACCACTCCCCAAAACCCCAGAAATTCACACAAACCCAGTTTTGTGTGAAAAACTTTTTCACACGTTCATAAGTTACACTTGCTGTGTGACTTCAGATACATCTCTCCCCTCTCTGGGTCTCTGTTTGTTGAATAAAATGAGTATTTTGGACAACACGCCAACAGTAGCTTCCATTTCTTGAGTCAAAGTACTGTGCTATTTTACATATATGATTTCCTTAATTCTTAAAAGAAACCAGAAAAACAAGTAATCCCATTTTAGAGTTGAGGAGGCTGAATCCTAAAGGCATTAGTGAGGTGAGACTGGACCCAGATGTGTCTGGTTCAAGAGTTGGGCTTCTTAACCACTTTATCCTCTGCTGTCAAAGTTCTCAAAGGTCTCTTGGTCTTTCATCTGCTGCCAGCCTCTGTCTGGCTGGTAACATAAAACTCAAGGAGTTGAAGAGAGAGTGATATCCTTTCCTAGGCTAATCAGGGCATCCCTACCCTTGTACTAATGGAGGGTGAAGATATACATCTTTTAGAAAATCTTAATGATCCTAAGGCCTCCGACTCCTGCTACACAAAATAGGTGGCTCCATTGTTCCTGTGCGCTTCTGGGTTCCCAGTGCTCAGATCATAAGGGCTGTCTCAATTTCTCCTTCCTCTGGGAGAAGGTGTGAGTTCCAAGCCCTCAAGAGGGATCCAGGATTTAGGCTAAGGAACTTAATCAACTGGTGTTCCTGATGAGGTAGAGAGAGCAGCCCCTCCAAAGCAGTTGCTACCACTCAGCTCCTGCTAAGTGCTCTAAGGCACAAGAATGAGTCTAAGGTTTTGGGATCCTTCAGTCACCAAGTGAGGCAGAAATGTGGATTTCTATGTGGAAATTTCCCTATTTATATATATTAGCAACTGAATTCAAAAATTATAAATATACCCTGTTGGCAAGCAAAAACAAAATGAAGCATCATGTAGGGGCTAAATTCTGCCTGTGAGTTTCCATAGTACAATCTCTATTCTCCGCTCTTAGTATCCTCCCTTCTGAGTTGCAACTCTATGTCCAAATCTCTCCTCCTCAGTTTGGCCCTAACTGTTTACCACCTTTGCCAAAAATTAATCCCCCCATTTTTCTAATGGCTTTTCATGTCACTCACAGGAACAGTCAATGTCCCTTTCTATTAGGCTCTACCTGACCTTCTTTCCAATGCTCCTACAGCCCAATTTATTCTAGTGCTCTCTCTTTCAATGCTACTCCTCCCTAATCCTTGAGTGCTCCAAGCACAGTGGTGCCACGGGACCTTTACACCTGCTGTTCCCTCTGCCCAAAAAGCTGTTTCCTCAGATATTCAAATGGCTTGCCTCTTCATCTCCTGTAGATCACTTTTCATGTGTTACCTGATGAGTAAAACCTTTCCTGAGGAACCTAATTCCCTAGTTTGTTTTCTTTCTCCCCCAACGCAATTATCATTCGTTATTATATATATCATATATACATATATTTTGGTCATTCACTTATAGTCTTTCTGCACTACAAAGAAAGTGCTATAGAAATTGATTTGCATATATCGTATTCATTGCTTTAACTTCAGTACCTTAAATAGTTCCTGACACACAGTAGGCACTTAATTAAAGCTTGTGGAATGAATGAATGAACAAATAGATGAATAAGTGTTACCTTATTTAGCAACTGTGTATGGAGACATCCCAATAGATATCGAGCCAAACGTGTCAAGAACTTTAAAACATTCCGACCATTTGACCCAATAATTCCACTCCTGGGAATACACCCCGAGGAAATAATACAGAATGGTGAAAATAAATGTAAGCCTAAAAACAGTTGTTTCTGTTGAATACAAAATAGAAAAAAAAATCAGCTAAAATGTCCATCAGTAAATAAACTATGAGATACATGCATGCCGAAATACTTATTATATAATATTAAATAGAAATGCAAGATAGAAAACAATAAATAATTTATCACTTTCAAGATATAATAGAGAAAAGACAGAAAAAATTAGTAAAGAGTTACTGTGGCTATTTGATGGGGCATACAAAAAAATTGCTAATTTATGCTTTTCTTTAGTTTTAAGTGTTCACTAATGAGCATGCATAGCATTAATAATTAAGAAATATTAGAGAAAATAAGGACTGATCATAATGTGATAGCAGGATAACTTAGCTCTGCAGTGGATAACAATATCAAATCCAGAGCAGGCTGGTTCTTTTTAAGAGGCATTGAGGTTGAGCTGTCCTGGACTTCCTTTGTGACAGTCAGTTCCCCATTGGATGATTTCCAGCCATTTCAGGGGAGCCCAAGACAGGAGGTACAAGGTCCCCTGACTGCTGGGAAACTGCTTCAGCTCTGATCAATCAGGCAACAGTCTCTTCAGTCCCTGACATTTACCAAACCTCCTTCACCCTCATCTGTCACTGTGCGGTGGTATTGCCTTGCCGGGCACGGTCTGATCAAGTGAGAATGTGAAAGGGTCCCCAGAGATAAAGAGAAGGGGGGGCTCTGAGGGAGTAGGGAGATAGGGGAGACAGGGAGATGGAAGAGGATCATGAGAAAGGAGGGGGAAGAGCAAATGTTCAGAGCATGCCCGTTTGTTTTGCTCTCATGGCAATTAATGCTGGGAAGTGACATTTTAAGGGGCTCTGGTGACAGCTTTGGTGACATTCCTGTTTGTGATTCCATGACAAATCTCTGTCTATATCTTATTTTAGAGAGTGTAGAGACAGCTCAGAGGATGGCTATCAGGGGATGCCAAGCTCCTGTCTGTTGGAGGCACTGCTGCCACCTGCTTTGCTGGAGCCTAGGCATTTAAACACCAGGGCCAAGCCTCCAAGAGGAGGCACAAGCTAAGAAACCAAAGCAAAAAAGCCACAGAGGCAGGATCTGATCTTGGATGGCCTTGTGGTACGACTAATTGGAGCAAAAAAAAAAATGAATGCTCTGCCATTCTATAAGTGATATTTGATTTGTCAATCACTGGCTAAGAAAAAAAAAAGATAAGAAAACTCAATTCTGAATACTTTCCAGGCTGGCTAGTTCTTAGGAACCCATTTTCAAACACAGATATTGCCTCCTTGTTTTATAAGAAGTCCTAAGATGATAATTAACTAGAAATAAATGAAGCTCAAATTTTACAAGCTGAGAATTAAAAGAGATTACTTAAATTACGTCTGATCTCTCCCCATGCTATACCATTTTGACAAATGTCTACCTAGTCTTGTTTGAATATTTCTAAAGAGTAGTTTATAATCTTTCAGATTAAGAAGGGGAGAGCAATGAAGAGATAACAAGTTGTTTGCCAAATAATATTCAGGATGCCACAGGGATAAATACAGTGTGGCAAAACAAAGAGAGCAGTGAACTTGAACTCAAGGCATGTGGGTATAAGCACAATTGCACCATCAAACTCTGTATTTCATAGATGAATGACTTAATGTCTCAGAGCTGGGACAAGGTTCTATGGCTCTCAAAAGGGTTCAGTAACACATAGTTTATCATATAATGTTTATGAAGACATTCTATAAATGTTAAAGAGCTGTAAAAATAAAGCAGCTATTACTGTTTTATACCCTTCTAAACTGTGATCTTTCAGGCAAAGACTACTCCCTATTTTGTTATGTATGTCTACATTAAATACAGTCTTTGGCACATATTAGGTGCTGTTAAACATTTGTTAGAGAAACAAATGAATATGAATGAATGAAGGAATGAGTGGTGAGGGAGAGGTGTGCCCAAAGAGAAGATTTAGGAAGTAAATGCCATCCTGTCTCCCCCTGTGGTTGTGGAGATGGCTAATGAAGGAACAGAGGAGACAGTGCAGAACCATCAGCCTTCAGGACATTTAAAATGCAGAATACAAACAGCACTGGGAACAGGGAGAGGAGAGAGGCAGTTTGGTATAAGGGCACTTTGATGTTAAGTCATTTCTGGCCTGGCATGGTGGCTCATGCCTATAATCCCAGCACTTTGGGAGGCCAAGGTGGGCGGATCACGAGGTCAGGGGATGAAGACCATTCTGGCCCATATGGCGAAACCCCATCTCTACTAAATATACAAAAATTAGCTGGGTGTGGTGGCACACACCTGTAATCCCAGCTACCTGGGAGACTGAGGCAGGAGAATCTTTTGAACCTGGGAGGCGGAGATTGCAGTGAGTCAAGACTCACTGCAAGACTGTCTCAAAAATAGAAAAAAGAAAAAAAAAGAAACTCATTTCCCATTTCCAAATTTTTCTTCTTTTTTTTTTTTTTAAATCCTGGAGGACCTATCTTTCAAAAATAAGCTCATGTGCAAACCACTTTAAAACAGTCTTGCTTTCGTTAAAGCAATTCTGCCCATTCTACCTTCCCCTTGCCCTGTGTGTGTTCCTGGCAGCACTGTCAAGGCACTATCGTATGAGAGCTGTTGTTTGTAAGGGAGTTCCCCAGGCTCTCTGAAAACTTGCACTTGGGGACTCAGGACAGAGTATGGGTTAAACATGGGCAGTAATTCCCTTTCAGGGAGCAGAGGCCAGGGTTTTTGTTATTGTTATTGTTGTTTTTCCCCAGAGAAGATCGAGCATTCTACAAAAATAAGATCTCAGAGGCACAAGAAAGGGCAGGTTGAGCATGTTTCACAAGAGCAAATGTGGAAATGATGGGTCCAGTGGCCTATAGGGTTGGGTGAAAGACACAGTGGGCTGGCCATAGAAATGGCACGGGTAAGACCTAAAGCCCTCATATGGGCCTTGTCTGGTTCTGGCCCCATTTCCAGCTCCTCCACCAACCCCTCACCCCAAAGTCCTTGAATTATCTTCATCCTTCCCCTTCAGGGAAAGAAACGTCTCCTGCTAGCCCCCTCGGATCCAGTTGTCATGCACCTGTTCTCGCTGTGGCCTCTGGCCCTTTATTAGCTTCTCTAAGAAAGAGATTTTTAAACTTCAAGTTATGACCCACTCACAAACTGTGAAATCAATTCAGCGGCTCCATCAGCATTACAAAAATGCCATCAAAAGAATAGAAGCTATCAGAACATGGTCCCATGTAATGATGATGCATATTATTTTGCAAAACTTATTTTAGAGATGTGCACACACACATTCACACGTGTATATGTGCAGGCTCATAGCGTAAAACATAGTTTTGATTGTGTCTGCTGTTCAACGTTGTGGATAAACATAGCTCTAAGAGACTTCGCTTGCTGGCATCTAAGCTCATGTCTTTTCTCTCCTGCTTATAAATGGACAGGAGTAATGCATGTCATGTTATTTTCAGAACATGTGTGGACTTGGGTATCAGACAAAGCTGGGTTTAGGTTCTGGCTTCATTACTTGTAGCTGTATACATTTGAGATGATCTCTAAATTTTGTTAAGGATTATGCCTTCTTTATGAGAGGGATGCAATGATTCAACAAATCATTGATTTGAAAATGCTAAATAAGATTTGTCCAGTGCAGAAAAAGGACAAAAAATTCACATAGAGGTTACCAATCAGTGGAAAGACTAAAATATTCATCAGTCCATTCATTCATTCACTGATTTATTCCTCTATTCACTGACCCAACAAACTTATTAACACTTGCTATGTGCCAGGCACTGTATTAAGCACAGAACAAAACAAACTTGGCACTGATCTCATGGAACTTTCAGTCTAGTAAGATAATTAAAATCCTTAAATAACAAATCCAAATAAAAAGCACTATTACAAGAACAAATAGGAAAGTTGATGGAAGACAAAAGAGAAGAATTCACATAGAGAGAAGAACTTTGTCTGAAAAGATTTAAGCTAAGATCAGAATGAGAGAGAGTCAGTCATGCCCTGGCAGATTGGGGAAGGAAAGAGTGTAGTTTTCCAGACAAAAATAAGCGTTAACACTTACAAAGGGCCGGTAATAGAAGAAGCTTAGCCAGACTGAAGAACTAAGAGGAGACCATTGTGTCTGGAGCATAGAGGGTGACTTTAAGCTGGGACCGTGTGACTGGAGTGACCACAACAGAGTGGCTGCAGGGTGGAGAAGGGATGAGGAGGGCAGGACAGAAGCAGGAAGACCAGTAAGTAGGTATGTGAGGATGAGGTGATTGTGGGGATGTCAGGAAGATGGACATGGCTTGAAGAAAAATGGGTGGGCATTGGGTGGGAAGCAGGGGAGAGGGCAAGGAGTCTGGAAATTCAGTCTAGAGCCTCGGTGTGAAGAAGCTTGAATACTCAGATAAAGCCTTGAATGAGGTGTTGACTCTGAAAGAGCTCTGAAAATTCATGAAAGGCTACACAAAGATGACATTTACATGACATTCACAGGGGGTGTCAGAGGGTGAGTTAATAAACAGCTTCTCTGTCTCTGACACCCAAGAGTGATCTATTGACACCAAACATGAGTTCCCTGCACCCTTGGGGACCACTAGAAACACTCCAAACAATAGGATCTCCCTATTGCAAAGTCCCTTCTGGCAATTTAGGAGCTCAGAATTGCTGTGTAACAGTTTCCTGCCTCAGGGAACACATGTTAATTACCTATTTTTTATTCCCAGATTTGTGAGCTGAAGAAAGCCCATGGTTGCTGTGCACTAGCTCAAGCATTTTTTTTTACCCATTTATTTATTTTATTGCATTTTAGGTTTTGGGGTACATGTGAAGAACATGCAAGATTGTTGCATAGGTACACACGTGGCAGTGTGATTTGCTGCCTTCCTCCCCATCACCTACATCTGGCATCTCTCCCCTTGCTATCTCTCCCCAGCTCCCCACCCCCCACCGTCCCTCCCCTATTTCCCCCCTACTGACCCCAGTGTGTAGTGCTCCCCTCCCTGTGTCCATGTGTTCTCATTGTTCAACACCCACCTATGAGTGAGAACATGCGGTGTTGGATCTTCTGCCCTTCTGTCAGCTTTTAAGAGCTCATTGCTGTCCCAAGGATTATGAACCTCAGTGTGGTGTACTGAGTTCAAATCCCAGCTCTGCATCTTACTACAATAGCTCTCATGCTGGAGTTTTCACCTGGCTCTGCCATATTCCAGCTGTGTGACCTAGGGCAAGTTACTTAACCCCTCTTTGCTTTGGTCTCCTCCTGTGTAGAGTAGGGATATCAGTGCACAGCTCATAGGGTTATTGTGAGGTATAAATGACATAATTCATGGCAAGTTCCCAGAAGAATGGTAGAAATCAGCTGTTGTCAGCAGCAGCAGCAACAGTATCCTAGCCTAGCCAGTCCTTCCATCCATCTTGCATTCAGGGTTAATTACAAGTGGCTTAATGAGGTAATGTACAGGACAGCAGCTGACTTCCCATAGGCACTCAATAAAAAGTCCCTTGTCCCCTTCTATCAACAAGCATCCGACTCAGATTTCTTGAACTGGGATCCTGAGAAATAGCAAAGTTTAATCTACTGGTCCCATGTCCCAGAGACCACAATGCCTTCCTATCTATCACTGTCAGCCACTGCTGGTATTTAAGGGTATATCTCTTTCCTGACTCCAACTTAAGATTCTAAACTGAGGCTGGAGAGCAGAGAAAAGCTGCTATACTGCATCACTTCACCAAAAGAATTACTGTTCATGGGAACTATGAGGACTGACTTTTGACAAAGGAAGGAATTTGGACCAATGTTAATTGAGGGAAAAAACAAACAAAAGACATACTATGCATATAAAATGACAATGATACAGATAAAGATCTGAAGTGCCCATTGTAATATAAGAAGAGTCAGTTTGATGGGGTAGTGGGTTGTTTGCATAGGTCTGTGTAGAAAAGCACACACAGCCCCCATTGAGAGAATAAAACAGACTTTTAAAATAATAAATATGGCAGCATTTATCAAACTTACAAATGTGTGTGCCTTCTGATGCTGTGATTCTGATTTTTGGTACATATCTGTCCTACAGAAATATTCTCACCCTTTGCAAGAATAGCTAGCTAGCTAAGTATATGTACAAAGATGTTTGTTGACCCACTGTAAGTGGAGAAAATTAAGATAATGATTGGATGTGAGGGTGATCTGGCTGTGACATATGTCACCCCATTGATCGCCAGGGTTGATTCAGCTGATCTGGCTGGCTAGGTGGGTATCCCTTTCTGCGCTCCATGTGTATCCCTCCTGAGGCTGCATGCTCAGTTGAAGAGGACAACCACTCCCCATAGAGAAGGACTGATCTTTGGTAAAGGGTATACAAATAGCTGCACTCCCCTGCTTGAACCTCTAAACAAGCTCTCAAGATAATGGTCAACCAAAGAGGGTTGCAAAGTTTGATATATTTGGTGTGCTCATATTATGTGATCTAATACAGACTTCAATGGGAGTAAGTATGTATGGCTGACCTGAAAAGATACTTTCTATATACATTGCTTAATAAACTATCAAATTGATGCAGAATGATATATGTGGGTGAGCTGACCCCCACTGACTCCATTAATATATATGTAGTTGCAATTGTGTGTGTGTATATACAATTGTATACACTTATACACACACATCCATATACATATGTACATATGTTATTGCTATATTGGAAAATGCCAGAAAATATCAATTAAACAAAACAATATATTAGCCTTTGGATCAGTGAAATAGAATCAACAGTCAAGGATGGAAAATTTAGTTGTTGCTTTATACAACCCAGACATCTTTTGTTTGTCTGAAAAGTCTTTATTTCGCTCTAACTATTGAAAAATACTTTTACTGGGTACAGAATTATAGATTGGTAATTATTTTCTTATAAGAATGTTAATGATGTAATTCCATTGTTTTCTGGCTTTAATAGTTGCTAATGAAAAATTAGTTGTAAGTCTAATTTTCTTCTTTGAAGGTAATATATCTTTTTCTTTTGGCTATTTTTATAATTTTTTTCTTTGTCCTTTTGATTTCTAACTGCTTGAATAAGACGTGACTACGTAGGGTTTTTTGTTCCTTTATTTCTTCTAAAAAAAATTGTGTGTTGGGGGGGTACATGTACAGAGCATGCAGGTTCGTTACACAGGTATATGTGTGTCGTTGTGGTTTGCTGCACCTATTGACTGGTCCTCTAAGCTCCCTCCCCTCATCCCCAATCCCTTAACAGGCCGTAGTGTGAGTTATTCCTCTCTCTGTGTCCATGTGTTCTCAATGTTCAACTCCCACTTATGAATGAGAATGTGTGGTGTTTGGTTTTCTCTTCCTGTGTTAGTTTGCTGAGGGTGATGGCTTCTAGCTTCATCCATGTCCCCAAAAAGGACATGATCTCATTCCTTTTTATGGCTGAAGAGTATTACATGGTGTATATGTATCACATTTTCCTTATCCAGTCTATCATTGATGGGCATTTGGGTTGGTTTCATGGCCTTGCTATTGTAAATAGTGCTACAGTAAACATACATGTGCGTGTGTCTTTATAGTAGAATGATTTATATTCCTTTGGGTATATACCCAGTAATAAGATTGCTGGGTCAATGGTATTTCTGGTTCTAGATCCTTGAGGAATCACCATACTGTCTTCCACAATGGCTGAACTAATTTACATTACCACTAGCAGTGTAAAAGCGTTCCTATTTCTCCACAGCCTAATCAGCATCTATTTTTTCCTGACTTTTTAATAATTGCCATTCTGACTGGCATGAGATGGTATCTCATTCTGGTTTTGATTTGCAGTTCTCTGATGGTCAGTAATGCTGAGATGTTTTTCATGTTTGTTGCCCACGTAAATGGCTTCTTTGAGAAGTGTCTGTTCATATCCTTAGCTCATTTTTTTGATGGAGTCGTTAGTTTTTTAGTGTAAATCTGTTTAAATTCCTTGTAAATTCTGGATATTATACTTTTGTCAGATGGGTAGATGACAACAGTTTTCTCCCATTCTGTAGGTTGCCTGTTCACTCTGATGATAGTTTCTTTTGCTGTGCAGAATCTCTTTAGTTTAATCAGATCCCATTTGTCAATTTTGGCTTTTGTAGCAGTTGCTTTTGGCATCTTTGTCATGAAGTCCTTCTCATGCCTATAACCTGAATGGTACTGCCTAGGTTCTCTTCTAGGGCTTTTATGGTTGGGGGTTTTACATTTAAGTCTTTTATCCATCTTGATTTAATTTTTGTATAATGTATAAGGTAGGGGTCCAGTTTCAGTTTTCTGCATATGGCTAGCCAGTTTTCCCAGCACCACTATCGAAGAGGAGATCCTTTTCTCATTGCTTGTTTTTGTCATATTTGTCAAAGATCAGATGGTTGTAGACATGGGGTGGTATTTCTGAGGTCTCTGTTCTGCTCCATTGGTCTATATGTCTGTTTTGGTACCAGTATCATTCTGTTTTGGTTACTGTAGCCTTGCAGTATAGTTTGAAGTCAGGTATTGTGAAGTCAGATTTGTTCTTTTTGTTTAGGATTATCTTGGCTATATGGGGTCTTCTTTGATTCCATATGAAATTTAAAGTAGTTTTTTTCTAATTCTGTGAAGAATGTCAATGGTAGTTTGGTGGGAATAGCGTTGTATCTATAAATTACTTTTAGCAGTATGAGCATTTTCATGATATTGAATCTTCCTATCTATGAGGATGAAATGTTTTTCCACTTCTTTGTGTCCTCTCTTAGTCCTTGAGCAGTGGTTTGTAGTCCTCCTTGAAGAGGTCCTTCACATCCTTTCTTAGCTGTATTCCTAGGTATTTTATTCTCTTTGTAGCAACTGTGAATGGGAGATCATTGGTCATTTGGCTCTCTGTTTGCCTATTGTTTGTGTAAAGGAATTCTTGTGATTTTTGCACATTGACTTTGTATCTTGAGATTTTGCTGAAGCTGCTTATCAATTCAAGAAGTTTTCGGCCTGAGATGATGGTTTTTTCTCAGTATAAAATCGTGTCATCTGCACACAGAAACAACTTGACTTCCTCTCTTCCTATTTGAATACCTTTATTTCTTTATCTTGCCTGATTGCCCTACATAGAACTTCCAATTCTATGTAGAATAGGAGTGGCGAGAGAGGGCATACTTGTCTTGTACTGGTTTTCAAAGGAAATGCTTCCAGCTTTTGCCCATTCAATATGATATTTGCTATGGGTTTGTCATAATTAGCTTTTACTATTTTGACATTCGCCCCATCAGTATCTAGTTTTTTGAGAGTTTTTAACATACAGAGATGCTGGATCTTATCAAAGGCCTTTTCTGCATCTATTGAGATAATCATGTGGTTTTTGTCTTTGGTTCTGTTTATGCTAATGGATTATGTTTACTGATTTGCATATGTTGAACCAGCCTTGCTTCCCAGGGATGAAGCCAACTCGATCATGGTGGACAAGTTTTTATATATGTTGTTGGATTTGGTTTGCTAGTATTTTATTAAGAATGTTTACATTGACATTCATCAGGGATATTGGCCTGAAGTTTTCTTTTTTTGTTGTCTCTCTTCTTGGCTTTGGTGTCAGGATGATGCTGACTTCATAAACTGAGTTAGGGAGGAGTCTCTCCTTTTCAATTGTTGTGAAAAGTTTCAGAAGGAATGGTACCAACTCCTCTTTGTATTTCTGGTAGAATTCAGCTGTGAATCCACCTCGTCCTGGGATTTTTTTTTTTTTTTTTTGGTTGGTAGACTATTAATTACTGCCTCAATTTCGGAGCTTGTTATTGGTCTATCCTGGGATATAATTTCTTCCTGATATAGTCCCAGTAGGGTGTATGCATCCAGGAATTTATCATTTCTTCTAGATTTCCTAGTTTATTTGCATAGAGGCGTTTATAGTATGCTCTGATGGTAGTTTGTATTTATGTGGGGTCAGTGGAGAAATACCCTTTATCATTCTTTATTGTGTTTATTTGACTCTTCTCTCTCTTCTTTATTAGTCTAGCTAGGAGTCAATATATTTTGTTAATTTTTTTTTTTTAAAAAACCACCTGCTGGATTCACTGATTTTTGGGAAGGTTTTTTGTGTCTCTATCTTCCTCAGTTCTTCTCTGATCTTAGTTATTTCTTTTCTTCTGCTAGCTTTTAGATTAGTTTGCTCCTCCCTCTCTAGCTCTTTCAACTGTGATGGTAGGGTGTCAATTTGAGATGTTTCTAGCTTTCTGCTGTGGGCTCCAAATGCTATAGTGCTATAGCATTAGGAGGGACTCCTCCCTAGCTCATTTTATAAAGCCAGCATCATCCTGATATCAAAAGCAGGATATACAGAGTGCTATATATTTTACTCTTAACACTGCTTTAGCTGTGTTCCAGAGATTCTGTTGTCTCTTTGTTCTCATTGGTTTCAAAGAACTTCTTGACTTCTGCTTTAATTTCATTATTTACCTAGGAGTCATTCAAGAACAGGTTTTTCAATTTCCATGAAATTGTGTGGCTTTGAGTGAGTTTCTTAATCCTGGCTTCTAATTTGATTGCACTGTGGTCAGAGACTATTTGTTATAATTTCAGTTCTTTTGCATTTGCTGAAGGGTGCTTTATTTCCAATCATGTGGTTGATTTTGGAATAAGTGCCATGTGACACTGAAAAGAATATATATTCTGTTGATTTAGGGCACAGAGCTCTGAAGATGTCTGCTAGGTCCACTTGATCCAGAGCTGAGTTCAAGTCCTAATTATTCTTGTTAATTTTCTGTCTTGTTGATCTAATACTGACAGTGGTGTGTTAAATTCTACCACCATTATTGTGTGGGAGTCTAAGTCTCTTTGTAGATCTCTAAGGACTTGTTTTATGAATCTGGGTGCTCCTGTATTGGGTGCATATAGATTCAGAATATTTAGCTCTTCTTGTTGAATTATTTCCTTTATCATTATGTAATGCCCTTCTTTGTCTTTTTTGATGTTTGTTGGTTTAAAGTCTGTTTTGTCAGAGCCTAGGATTGCAACACCGCTTTTTTCTTTGCTTTCCATTTGCTTGGTAAGTATTCCTCTATCCCTTTATTTTGAGCCTGTGTGTGTCTCTGCATCTGAGATGGGTCTCCTGAATATAGCACACAGATGGGTTTTGACTCCTTATCCAATTTGCCAGTCTGTGTCTTTTAATTGGGGCATTTTGCCCATTTACATTTAGAGTTAGTATTATTATGTGTGAATTTGATCTTGTCATCATGACGCTATTTGGTTATTTTGCACACTAGTTGATGCAGTTCCTTCATAGTGTCATTGGTCTTTGTATTTTGGTGTGCTTTGCAGTGCTTGTGCTTTGCAGGAAAGGAAAAACTGGCTTTTTTCTTTTCCTTTCCATATTTAGTGCTTCCTACAGGCGCTCTTGCAGGGCAGGCCTGGTGGTAACAAAGGCTCTAAGCAGTTGTTTGTCTGGAAAGAATTTTCTTTCTCCTTTGCTTATGAAGTTTGTTTGGCTGGATATGAAATTCTGGGTTGCAAAATCTTTTCTTTAAGAATGTTGAATATTGGCCCCCAATCTCTTCTGGCTTGTAGAGTAACTGCTGAGAGGTCTGCTGTTATTATAATGGGCTTTCCTTTATAAGTGACCTGGCCTTTCTCTCTGGCTGCCCTTAACAGGTTTTGCTTCATTTTAACCTTGGAGAATCTGATGATATGTATCTTGGGGTTGATCTTCTCATGGAATATCTTAATGGTGTTCCTTGTATTTCCTGAATTTGCATGTTAGCATGTCTTGCTAGGTTGGAGAAGTTCTCCTGAATAATATCCTGAAGTGTGTTTTCCACCTTGTTTCCATTCTCCCTGTCTCCTTCTGGTACTCCAATCAATTGTAGGTTCGATCTTTTTTCGAAGTCCCCTATGTCTTGTAGGCTTCATTGTTTGTGGTTACTCTATCTCTATTCTTGTCTGCATGTCTTATTTCAGTAAGATTGTCTTCAAACTCTGATATCCTTTTTTTCTGCTTGGTCGATTCAGCTGTTGATACTTGTGTATGCTTCATGGAGTTCTTGTGCCGTGTTTTTCAGCTCCATCAGGTCGTTTATGTTCCTCTCAAAACTAGTTACTCTAGTTAGCAATTCCTCTAACCTTTTATCAAGGTTCTTAGCTTCTTTTCACTGGGTTAGAACATGCTCCTTTACCTCATCATGGTTTTTTATTACCCACCCTCTGAAGCCTACTCTGTCAATTCATCCATCTGATCCTCTGTCCATTTCTGGGCCCTCGATGGAGAGATGTGGCGATTATTTGGAGGAGAAGAGGCACTCTGGCCTTTTGGGTTTTTAGCTTATTTTTCATTTATTCTTTCTCATCTTCATGAGTTTGTCTAGTTTTGGTCTTTTAGGCTGCAGACCCTTGGATGCGATTTTTGTGGGGGTGTTTTGTTGTTGTTGTTGCTTTCTGCTTGTTTTCCTTCAGTAGACAGGTCGCTCTTCTGTAGGGCTGCTGCAGTTTGCTGAGAATTCACTTTAGGACCCATTCATTCACTCCTGTGCTTGGAGACGTCACTCAAGGAGGCTGGAAAGCAGCAAAGATGGGTGCCTGCTCCTACTTCTGGGACCTCTAACCTTGAGGAGCACCAACCTGATGCCAGTAAGATCATTCCCGTACAGGGTGTCTCACAACCCCTGTTGGAGGGTCTCACCCAGTTGCAGCAGGACTCATTTAATTATGCACTTTGTCCCTTGGTGGAGAGGTTGTGTTTCGCTGGGGGGAAATCCACTCATCTGGGCTGCCTGGATTCCTCAGAACTACCAGCAAGATAGGCTAGGTTTGCTGGTCCACAGAGATTGCAGCCACCCCTCTTCCCAGGGTTTCATGTCCATGGAGATCCGAATTTTGTCCCAGAACCTCTGACTAGAGTTATTAGAGATCCTACAGGGAAGCCCCACCCACTGAGGAAGGATGGGTCAGGGTTAGACCTGAAGAGGCACTCTGGCCTCCTACTGCCACAGCCGGTGTGTCGGGATGTGGGAACAGGTCTTGGGACCAAGCTGTTCAGCCTCCCTGGATCCAGCAGGGGAAAAACCCAGCCTGGAGAGATAAAGAAGGATGCCACCCTTTCCCTACCCAGCGAGCTTAGTGTGTTAGGCAGTTGCCAGTCCCAGTGCTGGCTGCTTCTCCTCTCCCAAGGAACTCAAAAAGCTTAGACAGCAGGCAGCCCTCATGCCGGCCACCCCTCTCTACAGGAGTTCAGTAGGCTTAAGCAGATTCCAGCTGAGAGGCTGTAAGCACCTGCGTATTCCAGAGTTGGGACACTAGGTCCCAGTGGCGTGAGTTCACAAGTGGTGTCTCCCAATCCATGAGTTGCACGGTTCCATGGAAAAAGCACAGTTTCCCTGGCTGAGTAGCAGGCTCACTCACCGCCTCCCTTGGCTGGGGGGAAGAGGTTCCCTTTCCCCATGTGGCTTTCAGGTGGGCTCTCAGGTGGGCGGCCATGCCACACTGCTCTTCCTTCTCTCCATGCATCACGCCAGGCTTCTAGTCAATTTCGATGAGAGAACCTGGGTACTTTGGTTGCCAGTGAAGGATCCACACACTTATTTTTATTTATTTATTTATTTGATGAGAGCCTCTGAGGGCTGCTGCTTCTAGTTGTCCATCTTTGTCCCCCTCCCCAGACTTCTTTATTCTTTCTCTCACCCATTCCTTTTTCCTTTCCTCCCTCTTTTCCAATCACTATTCTCCCTACCTTATTCTGTCCTTGCTTCCTTCTATTACAAAGAGCATCCATTTCTTTCATAATAATAAAACAAAATTTTAAGCACTCAATACCCATTTGTCCATCTCCCACCCCATCCCCCAATAAAGGAATAAATTTGTTATTTTAATTTTCTTGTGCTTCCATGCATAATATTCGGGGAAGGGAAACATAAATTTAAGAAGGGATAAAGAAAATTGGAATTAAAATGTGTTGAGTTTCTGTTATATACTGAACACAGCAGTCACAAATTAACACAATTAAATTATCAGCAATTTGTTAAGGTGATATCAGAGGTGATATTCAAAATGTCTGAAAATGTCCAAGTCATAAGCAGTAGCCAGAAAGCATGCCAGCCACAGTGCTGGAGGAGGATCCTAAAGCCACCATGTTGCTGAGCAGTGGGAAGATTGGGAGACTGCTTGGGAAGGCATCTGCCAGCCAGGCAGCAGGAGGCGGCACTCGGGTGCTCAGGGCAACAAACCGCTTACCAACTGACACACACAGAAGTTCAGTATTTAACAAAGGATATGGCAACACCAGTATGTATCTGTTGAATGTCAGCCCTGCTCAGTACAGTACCCTTGAGATCTGGGACCCCAACCTGTTGCCCTTTTGTAAAATCGAACTTTCTTATTTCAGTCTCCAGACTCTATTATTTGCAGGTCCAAACTGAAAAGCAGGTTGATAGAACTCAAGTATGATGAAACAGTTTGAATTTAAAGGCAAATCCCAAGTATGAAATGCACAGGTGAGATTAGCCCAGGGAAACATAATTTCAAAAGGGCTATAGGATCTTTTGTATGCACTTCACAGCCTCTGAATACTTGCCCACTCCTGACAAACCTCATGACTGTGTCGTGATCACCCTGTAAAAGAGAGAGCAGGGTGGTTTTCCCTCAAAGGCCCTCTCAGGCAACAAAGCATACATCTGGTCTGAGTTGCTGATGTTAGATCCTTTGTAATCTGTCAATGGAATTGACCCTCTTCTGTCCAAGCAAGGAAGGCCAAGTACTTAGGAGCAATATTGCTGCAGGGAGAGCCCCTAGCACCTGCCTCTCATAACAAGTGAACAGTCTCCTGCCTGGAGTCAGGAAGCGTATGCCATTTCTTTTGGCCTGTGTTTCTTCCTTTCCTGCTCTTACTTCGTCTAAGAGTAGCTGGGATACAGCATTAAACAAAGCATTTTGTACTATTTCATACTGTGGTGTGTTTTAAAATTTACTTAAAGAAAACATTAAAAGGAAAATCACTTTGGTTCATTGAAGATAGGTGATGTAAAGACAGGAAGACACAGAGTGGTAAACCAGTTTGCCTTAGGTCTCATTGCTGGTGAACTAAGGAGCAGGATTCAAGTCCAAATCTTCTCCCCTCCACTCCACCGGGCTGCCTCGTTTCTCATGCATCCATCACCTATTCTCTTTCTATACTTCCTGTGCTGTCCTCAATGGTAATGTTGGTAGTCCAGAGCCTAAAAGCCTGGTTTTGTTATGTTTGCAAAGAGTTTTGCTTGAAAGAAAATATAAGGAGAAAAGTCACCTTTCAGTTATGTGGGTGTAGGTCTGAAGGTGTGAAGCCTCTGGAGCACCCTATCAGAGAGAGAAGGCTAAGAGCACCTTCCCCCGCTTCTATGGAGTTAGCCTGTGCACCCTCTAGATCCAGCACAATTATTCCCTCAGTGCTGTCTCTGTTGTGCATTAACCATGTACTAACACCCAACTTTGATATAAACCCAGAGTTTGTAGGCAGCTAAGAAGTACAGCACCTGAAATGGCAAGACTGTTCTCTTCAAGGAGTGTAGGACCTGGAAGGCACCAACACACAGTAAAATAATCCATCAACATGATGCTGTGTGACCCATTATGAGTACGCATGGCAGTTATCTAGCACAAGGATTCTACATAGAACAAGAGGGTTCCTTCTGGTCAGGAGGCTGAGGCTTGGTATCAAAGAGCTGGGGTTCTACCTCAGCCTGGCCACATCTCTGTTGTGTGGCACAGAGATTCAGGACATGATTCAAGCTTTGGCTTAAGTTTCCTACCCTCCCTCCCCCAACAAAATTTATCTCCCAGGAAAACTCATGAAATGTTAAGGGTAGAAGTTCTGCTTTCCTCACCTCTAATCCTAGAGTCTATTATGATGCCTGGCTCAGTGTAACCACTGTGAAGACTGATGATAAATAACAATATCATCAGTATTGATATTGATATTGATATTGATGATATCAATGTGGAACATTTACTGTGCACCAGACACTTTACATGTGTTATCTCATTTAAGCTTCCCAATCACACCGCAAGGGAAAATACTGGTAGGAGAAGAGTACGTGACTTAACCAAAGTCAAATAGCTAGTGATACTGGATAGGAAACTCAATTTCTGTTGCATTCTGCCTCCTGAGTGTAGACTCTATTATTATCATAATGTGTTGCATTCCAGCTGGGGGAAGGAAGGAAGGGAGGGAGGGAGGAACAGAGGGAGGGAGGGAGGGAGGGAGGGAGGGATGGAGGGAAGGAGGATGGATCAAACAAGATTATTGGCAGTAACCCCCCTTCTTCCACCTGATTTCCCCACTTTGGAGATGTTTGCTGTTTCCTCTCTGAAGCCTAGTGGAGGGGGTGTGCACAGGTGCTGGGTGTGGGTGTTAGGAGAGAGCAGTTGCTTGTATTGGTTACTTCTTGATACTTCTCCTTGTTAGTCACTTGTCTGGCATCAATGATCCCTCCTGGGTTTCCATCTTCAACCAGTGGTTGCTCTCTTCCCTTCTGGGTTCTGCTCATCACCACCAATGGCCTCTGCTAACTTTTTGCTTTCTCGGGTCCCTAGACTTGATAAAAGTGAGATAGCTTGAAGCCTGGAACTGAGCATTCTAGAATCTACTCAATGTTTTGATTTGTATCTTTTTTTGTTTGTTTTTGAGACAAAGTGTCGCTTTGTCGTTCAGGCTGGAGTACAGTGGCGTGATCTTGGCTCACTGCAACCTCCAACCTCTGTCCCCCAGGTTTAAGCGATTCTTGTGCCTCAGGCCCCTGAGTAGCTGGAAATACCGATGAGTACCATCACATCTGGCTAATTTTTGTCTTTTTTGTAGAGACAGCGTTTTGCCATTTTGGCCAGGCTGGTCTCAAATGCCAGGCCTCACGTGATCCACCTGCCTTGGCCTCCCAAAGGGCTGAGATTACAGGCATGAGCCACCACCCCGGCCACTTTGATTTATTTTGATTGATCAACTGAGTGATCAGTCAATCACTTAGCCATAACCAACAGACATTTTCAGTACCTACTAAGTGTTAGCCACTATGCTGGATGCTGCAAAAATAAAGATACAGGACACTGTACTTGCTCTCAAAGGTCTCTAAGTCTAGCTTAGAAGACAAAAAGAGAAACTGATTATTTTTGTACAGTGTGGGAAGTGGTCAGTTCAAAGTAATCACAATCAGCTTTAGGAGCTGGAATAGGGAGTATATTACTCATCTGTGTTGGGTTGAGGAAGATAACTGATGTAGAAACTGATTAGGGGCTAGGAAAACTCCTCCAGTGTTTGCAGATCATTTATCATTGGATACCCACAGCAAGTCTATGACTTGGGCAGACTGGCTGTTTAAAAAAAAACAAAACATAACAGTTTCCATATAAGAACAGCAAGGCTCAAGGAGTTATGCTGCAAAAGCCAAAACTGAAAAATACAGGAAGATGGTTTCTGCTTTATCTAAGTGATTTTCTTTCAGACAAAGGAAGCATGAGGTTTCAGCCTGCTGGTATTACCTCCAAATGAACATCCTTACCCTTTCAAGGCCATATTTACTGTCTGACCTTCAATGGGCAATGTCTATGTGGGAGGTGCAGTGCTGGAAATTATAGGATGTAAAGAAATAAAATAAATGCAGGCTGCCCTCGTTGCAAGATGGGAAATCACATGAAAAAAGATAAGTAACACTTGAGAAGGCAAACAATTGGGGATAGTGTCAACAAGCCAGCAGTTCAAACACAGAAGAGACTATGGTGGACAAGAAGAACATTCAAAGCATTCCAGAGCAGTGAGCATATCATGGCGGCTAGAGCTTGAAGGAAAGCTGGAGATAAATGTTACAGCTAGATTTAAGAGAATCTCAGAAGCCCAGGTGAAACTGAAAAACTAAGTTCTACACATACAGATCTTAGGGTTCAACACTTGCCATGTGCCAAGCCGTGGGGTAGGTATGTTACACATATTTTTAGATATAATCCTCCCTTTAAACATTCAAGGAGAAAACAGGCCAAGAGGGTTACATTCCCATTTTCCCAAGATCACACTATAAGTAAATGAGGAGAGATTTGAACCCAGGTCCAGATGACTTCAAAATCTTTATTCTCATCTACTGTACCACTCTAGTTTCTCCCTGAGTTTCCAGGCTTAAAAACAAAGAAACAAACCTCCTTTTTAAAAAGCCCCCACTGTTCCTATTTGTCCACTGAGCATCATGGAAAGATGGGCCTCAGAGGAGAATCTTAGGAGTAGAAAAGAAGAATGCAGAACCCAGAGCTCCAGGGAATGGGCCAAACTAAAAGATGAGAGTTCCTCTAGGTTCTCAAAAGTAGTGGTCAGTGTCTGAACTGGGATCTCCCGCCCAAAGCTTTCACCCATTATTGTCACCAGCCTCACAAGAAATGAAGACATGAAGAAGAACTGTGCCTTGGTAGCATTGGCCTAAAGGAAAATAGCTAAACCACCTGTAAACAAGCTGCAACCATAGGCAATAAAGACAAATGTAAACACATCCTGTGCTTATGTCCAAAAAATCAATTGTCCCCCAAAAAACAAAAGAAATAGGTCTTTGCAGCAACATACGTGAAAAGGAGCAAGAGGTATTAGTCATCAAAAAGTCCAATATGAGGGGAGTGATGTCAGCAAGATGGCTGATTAGAGACACCTGGCATTTATATTCCAACAAGAAAGGGCCAAGGCAATGAATAAACATCTGGAATTTGACTGGAGTGTCATTGAAGGAAGAGCACTGAAATGCAGCGATAGAGTGGAGAAGCATCTGTGGTGACTGGAAGTCCAGGAGGGCAGTGTGGCGGCACCCAGCCTTCGAAGCACATCTCCCTGGCCTGGATTAGATCTGCCTACAGTCAGGAGAAACTTCTCACTATGGGGAAAAGATAAGCAGAAGATCTCTATCCACCCCCATTGCTACCACAAACATGTACAGTCCTTACTATAGGAGAATTCCACAGTCCTCACAAGCCCTGAGCCTAGTTTAAACAGCCACCAAGAATTTCTGCAGCTGCACTGTCCTGGATTAGAAGCACAGCATGTGTATTTCTCACTTCCACCCACCCTGTGCGCCAAGCTGCTGCAGCACAGTACACACCTCAGGAGTGTGCCCTGCTTTGGGGGCCAATAGCCATGGCACTTCTCCAGCAATGGGGCTCCCACAGGGGTGACTGAATGTCACAACCCCAGCTTTACAGAGGTTGGGCCTAAAACTGGCTGTGACTCTTGTCCTACAGAGTAGAAAAACCAACCCCCACCACCCTACTTCCAGCCAGAGAAACAGTGTACCAGTCCCACCCACAGTTATCCTGCCTTGAGCCAGACAAACCACTGCTCACTCACCCCCAAGTGGAAGAAGCCTGTGAGTCTCCAAGCAGCTGAACCCAGGCCAGCAGAATGGCTGCATGCCCATGCCTGGGACCCGAGAAAGAGTTCTAGAGTTCCCCCACCCACTACTGATATACCCCTGGCCTGCCTACTAGTTCTGTACCCCACAAAAGAGCCTGAGAAACCGTCCCACAGGACACCCCTGGTGGGCATACCACCAGAACAGCCAAGCAGCCAAGAGCCCATGTCCCGAACCTTAACAACCCCATGAGCCACTCCTCCTGGACATTCCCCGGGCTGGCGAAGCAGCTGTGCACCTACATACCAGGCCTGAAACAGCGCTGCAGGCTGCTCCTGGTGGGCACATGCTGGAGCCAGCCACGCAGCCTTGTCCTTATAACCCAGACCTGAGATACAGCCCCTTGGGCCACCCTAGCAGACTTGCCCACAGGTTGGACAAGCAGCTATATGGCCATTTCTCATGCCTAAAAAAGAGTCCTGTGGATCACCACCCACAGAAACACCCAAACCAGCCAAGCAACTGCTGAGCTATGTCATGGGCCTGAGAAACAGCCCACCATGGTAGCCATGCCCACTCAGGCTGATCAAGCCACTGTATGCCCATGTCTCAAGCTGGAGAAATGGCCCTGTGGCTTGTCCCCCTTAGACACATTCTCAGGCCAGCCAAGCAGACATACAACCACATAGCAGGCCTAAGAAACAGTCTCAAAGGCAGCTCCTGGTGGACACACACCCAGACCAACTGAGCAAACTTAAACTCATGTTCCAGCCTTAAGAAACATCCCTATTTTTACCTGTGTGTTTTGTTGCTCTGTTTACTGAAAATGACTTGGGGATGCTCCTGGTTTGTCCATCTACCGCTTTGATTCCTTGGATCCCACCCATTCTTTCACTTTAAGAAAAAAACAAGTAATTGTTGCAGAGGTCTCTGTATTTTGCAGCTGCCCTTTTGTAAGAAGCACTTTTCCCAAATAAAACAATTAAAACAAGAAAAAAAGAAACATCCCTATCGACTCCTCCTGGGAGAAACATCCCCAGGCCAGCTGAAAAGCTATGCTCCCAAATTCTGAGCCTGAGAAACATCACTTTGAGCAGCTCCTGGCAGGCACACCATCAGCCCAGCTGAGTAACCACATGCCCTTGTTCATGGCCAGAGGAACAGCCCCGTGGCCCTCATCTCAGAGAACCAGACCCCAAGTTGGCTTAACCACTGTGTGCACTAACATCCCTCTGATCTGAGAAATAGCCCAGTGAACCCAATCCTAGCAAAGCTGCACCACCATCATGGCAAACTCTCTCAGCTTAGGCCACTGAGTAACTTACAAATATCACTAATGTAAAATTGTAGTCAAATTAACTACATAGAAATTATAGTACTGCATCTATCTAAATCCAAGAAAACACACCACACCAAATTGGCACCCCAAGAACAATTTATGCAAACAATTCTTTCCCTATGAAACCTACGCAAAAGATTAGAAGTAATAACTTTTCTACCAAATGCTTAGATATCAACATAGGGACATATCAAACATGAAAAATCAAGGAAACATGTCACTGTAAACAATAATTTTCTAGTAGCAGACCCTGATCATAATGAAACATATGAAATGCCAAAATATTCAAATAATAATTTTAAGTAAACTCAGTGAGATATGAGAAGATAGTCAATTTAACAACCTCAAGAAAATGATTCATAATTTACATGACACATTCAACAAGGAGAGAGATGCCACAAAAAAAGAACCAAACAGGAACCAAGAGCTAAAGAATTTTATGAAGGAAATAAAAAATTGAATCAAGAGCTTCAACAATAGACTAGGCCAAACAGAAAAAAACAAATCTAAACCAGAAGACAGATAATTTGAAATAACACAAGCAGTCAAAAGTAAAGAAAAGAAAAGAAAAAGTAAATAATACAAAGAAAAAAGAAAGCCTCATGGGAGATGAGTAAGTGAAAAATACTTATATTAGGGTTGTTTCCGAAGAAAAAGTGAAGGGAAAAGGTGATTAAAATATATTTAATGAAATAATAGCATTAAAAAATCCCCACATCTTGGAAGAGAGATGGACATCAAGGTCCAGAAAACCAAATAGGTTAAACCCAAACAGATATTCTTAAAGGAATCTTACAGTCAAATTGTCAAAAGTCAACAACAAAAATAAATAAATAAATAAAAGTAGAAAGAGAAAAATGTCAGGTCACATATAAGGGAATTCTCATTAGACTAACAGTAGATTTCTCAGCCAGGAGAGAATGTGATGATATATTCCAAGCACTGCAAAAAAAATAACTGTCAGGAAATTATACCAAGCAAAGCTATCCTTCAGAAATAATAAGAAATAAAACCTGTTACAGACATGCAAAACTAATGGAATTCATCAGCACCAGACTGGCTTTACAAGAAATTCTCAGTGAAGTCCTACAACTGGAAGTGAAAAGATAACAACTATGATCATGAAAATATGCAAAACTATAAAACTCACTGGTAAAGCCAACATATTTTTGAAAGAGAATCAAACTTTATAATTACAGAAAACCACCTAACTTCAAAAATAAACAGTAAGAAATGAAGAAACAAAGAATACACAAAACAACCAGAAAACAATCAGTAAAACACTGATTAGTTCTCACTTATTAACAATAACAAATATTGTAAATGAACTAAATTCCCCATTAAAAATACATAAACAGGCCAAATGGATTTTATAAAAAAGATAAAACTATATCCTGCCTATAAGAAATTCACCTTTCCTGTAAAGACAAACATAAAATGAAAGTAAAGGAATTGAAAATATATCTAATGCAAATATAAGCCAAAAATGAGAACAAGCAGCTAGAATTATATCAGACAAAACAAATTTCAAGTTCAATGCTGTAATAAGAGACAATGAAGGACATCATATGATAATAAAGAGATCAATGCAGCAAGAGAATATAACAATTGTAAATATATTTACACTAAACACCAGAACATCCTGATACATAAAGCAAATATTACTAGATCTAAAGAGAGAGATAGATTCCAATAAAATAATAATTGGGGACTTCAACATCTTATTCTCAGTATTGGACAGATCGTCTAGACAGAAAATCAACAAAGAAACATCACATTTAAACTGCATTATAGACCAAATGGATCTGATAGACAATCACAGAAAATTTCACCCAGCAGCTGCAAAGGACAATTTTCATCAGCACATGGGACATTCTCCAGGATTAGCCATATGTTAGAGCACAAAACAAATTTTAGAAAACTTTAAAACACTGAAATAATATCGAATATCTTATCTGACTACAGTGGAATAAAGCCAGATATCAATAACAACAGGGATATTCATAACCATACAAATACATGGAGATTAAGTAATATGCTCCTGATCAACCAATGAGTGAAGACAAAAGTTAAGAATAAGAATTAAAAATTCCTTGAAACAAATGAAAGCAGAAACACAACATATCAAAATCCATGGAACACAGCAAAAACATTATTAAGAGGTAAATTTATAGTAATAAACACTTATAGGAAATAACTAGACAAATTTCAAATCAATAACCTATTAATGCACTTCAAAGATGTAGAAAAGCAAGAACCAACCAAACCCCAAATTAGTGGAAGGAAAGAAATAGATCAGAGCAAAACTGAGACTAAAAGAAACAAAAGATTAATAAAACACAAACTTTTTTAAAAAATTGACAAACTAATAGCTAGACCAGCCAAGATAAAAAGAGAAAACACTCAAATAAATAAAATCAGAAACGAAAAGGGAGATCACAATGGATATCACAGAAATACAAAATGATACAAATAAATACAAAGTTAGAGGCTGTTATGAACAGCTATATGTCAATAAATTTGAAAACACAGGAAACGGATAAATTTCTGGACACATAAAACTCAACAAAATTGAACCACAAAGAAATGAAAAACCTTAACTGACCAAAACAAGTAATGAAATTGAGTCAATAATAAAAAGGTTTTCAACAAAGAAAAGTCCAGGACCAGATAGCTTCACTGTTGAATTTTACTGAACATATAAAGAAGAATTAATAAAAATTCTCCTGAAACTATTTCAAAATATGGAAGCAGAGGGAATTATTTCTAACTCATTCCATAAGACATGTGTCACCCTGATAGCAAAACCAAACAAGGACACACACACATAAAGAAAATTACAGGCCAATATTCCTGATGAAAATATATGCAAAGGTCCTTAACAAAGTACTAGCAAACTGAATCCAACATGTCAAAAATACACCACAATCAAGCAGTATTTATCCCAGGCATGCAAGGATAGTTTAACATATGCAAATCAATAAACATATTTCACATCAATAGAATGAAGTACAATCAGTTGAATGATGGACAAAAACCATATGATTATCTCAAAGCAAAAAAAGCTTTTGATGCATTAAGTATCTCCTTGTGATAAAAACTCATAATACATTTGTTACAGAAGGAAAGTACCCCAACATAATAAATGCTATATATGGCAAATCCATAGCTAACATCTTACCAAACAAGGCAAAAATGCCCACTCTAGTCATTCTTGTCAAACGCAATATTAGAAGTCCTAAACAGAACAGTTAGGCAACAGAAATAATAAGCATCCAAATAGGAAAGGAGAAAGTCAAATTATCTTATCTTATTCACAGAAAAACCTAAAGACTCTACCAAAAGGTCTCAGAAATGTGATATGGTTTGGATCTGTGTCTTCATCCAAATCTCATGTTGAATTACAATCCCCAATGTTGGGGGATGGAACTGGTGGTGGGAGGCGATTGGGTCATGGGGGTGAATTTCCCCTTTGCTGTTATTATGATAGTGAGTGAATTATCACAAGATCTGGTTGTTTAAGTGTTCACGTCTCCCTTTGCTTTCCCTCTCCTGCTCTGCTTGTGAAGAAAGTGCTTGCTTCCCCTTCACACTTTTGCTATGATTGTAAGTTTCCTGAGGCCTCCCCAACCACGCCTCCTGTAAAGCTTGCAGAACTGTGCATCAATTAAACCTCTTTTCCTTATACATTACCCAGCCTCAGGTAGCTATTTATAGCAGTGTGAGAACAGACTAATAACAAACTGATAAAAGAATTCGGTAAAATTGTACGATGCAAAATCAACATATAAAAATTAGAAGCACTTCTCTACTTAAACAAACTATCTGAAAAAGAAACCAGGAAGGAAATCCTACCTACAGTAGCTATAAAACAGTACAGTAAAATATGTAGAAATCAATGTAACCAAAGAGGTGAAAGATCTCTGCAAGAAAAAGAATAAAACACTGATGAAAGAAATTGAAGAGAATACAAACAAATGAAAAGACATCCCATGCTCATGTGTCAGAATTTATATTGTTAAAATGAAAATACAATCCAAAGAAATCTGCAGGTTTAATGTAATTCCTATCAAAATAACAATGATATTCTTCACAGAAAAAAAAATGTATGGAACCACAGGAGACCCCAAATAGCCAATGCAATCTTGAGGAAAAAAATAACAAAGTGGAAGCATCACAGTTTCAGACCTCAAAAAGCACTACAAAGCTGTAGTAACCATAACAGTACAGTACTGGCGTTAAAAATAGACACATGGATGAATGAAACAGAATACAGAGCCCAGAAATTTATCCTACTGACTTTTTACAAAGGTCCCAAGAACACTTAGTAGGGAAATAGTAGTCTCTCCAGTAAATCATGCTAGGAAAACTGGATGTGCATATACAGGAGAATGAAACTAGACCCTCACCTTTCATCCTATAAAAAATTAATTCACAATGGATCAAAGACTTAAATGTAAGATCTGAAATGATAAACATACTAGAAGAAAACATAGGGGAAACACTTAAAGACATTGGTCTAAAAAATGATTTTATATATAAGCCCTTAAAAGCACAGGCAAAGAAAACCCAAAAGTAGGCAAGATTGTCTATCAAACTAAAAATCTTCTGCACAGCAAAGGAAACAACAGAGTGAAAAGAAAACCTACAGAATGGGAGAAAATATTCACAAACTCCTTATCCAATAGGGGATTAATATCCAGAATACACAAGAAACTCAAACATTCCAACAGCAAAATAAATAAATAAATAAATAAATAAATAAATAAATAAATAAAAAGCCCCCCAATCTAATTAAAAAATGGACAAATAATCTGAACAGAAATTTCTCAATAGACATACAAGTTACCAATAAATATATGAAAACATGTTCATCATTAGTAATTATCAAGTAAATGCAAATCAAAACCACAATGAGGGATAATCTTACCTCATTTAGAAGCTATTATAAAAAAGTCAAAAATAAATGCTGGTGAGAAAGCAGAGAGAAGAAAAATCTTATACACTGTTCATGGGAATGTGAACTAGTACAGTCACTATGTAAAACAGTTTGGAAGGTCCTCTAAAAACTACAAAAAGAACAGCCATATATCTAGCAATCCCATAACTTGGCATGTACCCAAATGAAAGGAAATCACCTTATTGAAGAGACATCTGCACCTGCATACTTACTGCAGGATTATCCACAATAGTCAAGGTATGGAATCAACCTAGGTGTCCAACAACAGAGAACTAGATAAGAAAATGTGGTATATATACAGAATGGAATACAATTCAGCCATAAATAAGAATGAAACCCTTTCATTCATGGTAACCTGGATGGAACTGGAGAACATTATGTTAAGTGAAATAAGTCAGGAACAGAAAGTTAAATGCCACCTGTTCTTACTCATATGTGGAAGTTGAAAATAATTGATCTCATAGAAGTAAAAGAATGCTAGAGGCTGCTAGCGGGATACAGAGGATATTATAAGCTGGGAAAGGTAGAAGGGAGAGAGGAATAGGGAGAAATTTGTTAAAAAAATAAAATTACAGCTAGATAGGAGTAAGAATTTTCTATACCATTTAAAGATGATCATACTTATTAATGTAATAAATAGTTTCAAATAACTAGGAGCATATTGAACGTTGCCAATATAAAGAAATGATCAATATTTAAGATGATTGATATACTAATTTCCCTGATCTGACCATCACATATTATATGGATCAAAACATCACGATACACTCCATAAATGTGTACAAACATTATTTGTCAGTGTAAATAAGATAAAAGATGTCTAATATGAGCCCCCAATAACTCTAATGAACATATATGATCTCAAGCTGCATCAACAGAAGTATAACAGTTGGCAAGAGCGAGGCAAATATCCCATTTTTCTCAGCCCTGGATCATTCCCACCTTGATGAAGAAGAGTGTCAGTTCGGGTGTTATGGCCCAGGGTGTAAAAAATCAGAATTTCTGTCTAGAAGGAAGGTGAAATGTTTGAAAATTGCTTCATATGAGACTATTTGAAAAAACTGGAGTTGGTTATGTTGGTTAAAATATACAGGCTCTTTTATTTTTGTTGTCAAATTTCCCAAGAACTGATCTGGCAAAATAACATCAGATTGCTTTCCTTTTGGACATGGAGGGCCATGAACACAGATTTCAAGCTGGTATATAAAGAAACCCTTTAATAGTCAGTAATGGTGTGGGGGATGAGATGGCCTTTTTTCTGAATAGTGAGAAGACTGTCAAGGGAGGTAATCAAGAGACACTGGAGAGATATTGGACTGCATACCCTCTGAGGCTCCTCACAACTCCAATTCCGAGACTACTGATGCTCTTTTATTCTCCCATCACTACTGAAGGATCAGAAAAGACAAACTTGATAACCCAACAGAAATCCAAAGCCATAAATCCAAAGTGGCTTATCCCAGAAAACACTGCCCATGGTCCCCAACTGCCCAGCTTCTGCACTTGTTCCCATCTTTTCAAAATGCCCCCTGGAAAATGGGCTGTGGCATGGAGGACTCACCTTTCTTCTCAAAGTCCACCTTCTCTTCCCCTGGACGTCCCAGACTGTCCAGAGCGTGGGTCACCTGGCTGCCAAACTCATCCTCGCGGGAGACATGGTTGGCCCGCCTAGGTGGCTCCTCGTCCTCCTCGCAGTCATAGTCATCCAGGATGGGAGTCTCCCGGATGGGCACTCCAATGACGGAATTGTGGGTTTGCAGCCGGGAGGAACGGAAGCTCTCCCGGGCCTGTGGGCCCAGCAGCACAGATGGGATGTAGTGGATCTCGTGAGTGGCTTCCGTGCTGGCACTCTTCTGGGGGATGCGGCGACGCTTCTGCCAACGTCGCTGGGCATACAGCGCCACGGTGAAGACCAGCAGCAGCAGCAACAGCGCGATGAGGCCACCCTGGAGCAGGAAGGAAGGACACGGAAGTGGGCCACTGTTCTTTGGACTCAAGGGCCACAAGGGATTTTCTTGTCCACTACACTCTGCCAGAGTCCCTAGGTTTGGCTCATAGCACCTGGGGAACCACCAGCCATGGTTCTTAAGCTAGAGAGACATTGTTTCCAAACCTGGCTTTTTCACCAACAAACTGTGTTACCCTGGGCAAACTTCTTGACTTCTCTGAGCCTTGCTTTCCATAGGTATAAAGTATGAGTGATTCCCTGCCCTTCCTTCTTCACAAGGTTGACATAGGAAGCAAATGACAATGATGCCATGGCAATCCAGATGGTTCAATGTCAGGAAGGGTCAGGGCTGCGGCTTCACATATGTGAATGTCTGAATCCAGGCTCCACCGCCCACCAACTGAGCAATCCAAAGCCTACGCTCCTCTGACCTTGCTTCCTCATCGCTAGAATGAGTTAACTGAAGGCTCAAGAGACAGTAGTAGACTTTCTTACGTCTTGCTGCAAATATAAGATAGCTTTATTAAATCAAATATAATTCCTGCATAGTCTGTATTTTTCAGAAACACTAGTCTTTAAATTTTTGAATCTCAACAAGGGAACTGGGACAAATTAGGTCCTTAAGAAATACTTGGTAAATCAGTGAGTGAAAATGCACTTTTCTGGGGCTCCTTTAATCAGAATTCAAAGATCAACTGGTATATATATATATATATATATATATATATATATATATATAGTTTTTTCTTTGATACACCCAACTCCTAAATGTTTGAGTCTGCATACCATACATTAATTTGAAATAAGCTAATATGTTAATGAACATATCTTACATGATTCATGTAAGATACATCTTCATTTTACATCTTCATATGATTCATGAAGTACCCTGGTCTGTGAGTTCCTTAAGGGCAGAGGTATTTTCAATACACAACTGTAATCTCCATAACACCTGTAGTGAGCTTGAAGTGGAAGGTTTGCATTCTCTAGGCCTCCCCTCAATTGTTCTGTGCCAGAAACCTCTCCTCTGATGGGTAGGCCCTCATCACTCTCCTGCTTTACTTCACTTTATACTCTGCTTCATGTTTGGGAGATTGGAAGACACTTTGTGAGCACCTGCTGTGCAGTCCCTAGAGTCAGGAGGAATCACCCTTGTTATAGAGAGGGTGAGAGAGGCTTCAAAAAAACCAAGAGACCCAGAAACACAGACAGCAAGTGGCAGAGTAATATCTGGACCTCACTATCTGTGTGTTTACTTTGTTTGGTTTTGCTTTTTAACTCTAGAGCCTATATTCTTTCAATTCCACCTGTGTGTGGTTGATGGCCTCTCCTTGGCTATGGTCTCATCGAAGGCAAGGACAGTTTGTGACAACAGCATCTAACAAAGATGACAGATGTTAACTGTAAATACATTCTCTTGGGGGCAAAGGTGACTGCTGTTAAAGACACCTGTTTAGGCCAAGACGAACACTGTTCGCTGAAATAACTCAGTCATCCTTCTGACTATATTTGATATTAGAAAACTGGCATGTTCTATTTGCAAGATCTCAGCTCACTATGCTGACATTTCGCACCTCCACAGGGGTGGGGGCACTGGGTGAATAAGAGGACTAAAAGGTTGTGGCCAGGTATGCAGGTGTGGCTGATAGGTCTGGAACAGGGGCCCGTGCCCTGCCTTGAGTTCAGCAGTGAGCTACTTCGGATTTTTCAAGAAAGTTTTTCTGGATGTCATAATCTAAAAACAAATGCACAAACCAAACAAAGCTATAAGTATGTGTATTTGCGTGTGTGTGTGTGTGTGTGTGTGTGTGTGTGTGTGTAGAATCTATTAAATATATGTGTACATGCCTGTGTATAGCAGAGGTGATTATGTATATATCACCTTAAAAAAAAAACAATGGATCTTTTTTCCCTCCACAGAACATAGGATAGTGATTGCTGTGTGTCACAAAGTTATGTGTGACATGACATTATTTGTCTGGAATTTTTTTTGTGTATCAGAAATAAGAAAAGAAGGAGAGGGAGAAAGTAAGGAAGCGTGAAGAGGAGAGAGGTAATAGAGAGGGAGAGTGAAGAGAGAAAAGGGCCAAGGGAAACACTAATCTTTGATAAACACAAGAACTGACCCCTCCTTGCCACCTTTACTGAATGCTATTTTATTTAACCTTCAAGACAAGACTATGTGATAGAAATTAGCTTCTGCTGTATAGATGAGGTAAAGGCGATTCAGAGACGTTAAGTAACTAGCGTGAAGTCACACAGTCAGGGTTTAATTCCAAGTCCAGCTGGATTGAAAGGGCCAGGATGTGGTGGAGCTATGACTGGACCCCAGCTCTCCATTTCACAGCCCTTGGTTATTGGACAGCGATTCTCACCGACTAAAGAGAGAGAGAGGGAGAAGGAGGAAGGATGGTGAGGGCTCATGAAAAAGGAAAAGGAAAGTATTATTTTCAAATCCAGCCTCCAGATGTGCAATGGGAACATCTTCTCTTCAGAAAAGCTTTTCATTCTGGCCCATTGATGTCCCTGGGGGAATCTCCTTGCCTGATCCCGCCCTCGGCCTCCATTTCCTTCACTACAAGGCCAAGGCCTTGCCTGGTTCCCGAGACTTCATTCCTCACCCCACTCAGTAGATCCTGATTAAGGTTGTTGGATTCTCTGGTCAGATTCCAGGACCAATGCTGGCCTAGGAAAGATGAGGCCTAACTAACCTATCCACCTGCAACTACTACTGCCCCTTCCTTCCCCCCTTATATCCCAACGACCCCTCCCTTGTAGCACCTGCAGTCTGCATCAATTCATACATCCACACCAGAAGTTCCTGGAAGGAAAGGAGCCACATCCTTTGCCTTGAGAGCCTTCCAGCAGTAAATGGCTAAGGGCTGGCATCAGACTGACGTGGTTTTATCCAGGTTCCACTGCTTAGACACTGTGTGACCTTGACTAGGTCACTTTATCTTTCTAGATCCTTGGCTTTCTCAAGGGTTAAACAAGGACAAGAGTCATAGGGCCACCTCACTGGGTCATGAGGGCTAAATACAAAGCTTGTGAGGTACTTAATATATTGTAGGGGCACATGGTATCACAGGTTGTTAGCTATTGTTACTGTTAACAGAATTCAGTAAGTATACATTCGGTGTTGAATGAATAAATAAAGGAATGAATGAATAAATGACTTGACCTTCTGGCACTATATACATACCTATTTTGTGCAACTTGCCTTGGATCCCTAAACGCTTCTCAATCTGGACCAAATGCTTGATATGTGTTCTTTC
This sequence comes from Sapajus apella, assembly GCF_009761245.1. NCBI lineage: Eukaryota > Metazoa > Chordata > Mammalia > Primates > Cebidae > Sapajus > Sapajus apella. The sequence continues at coordinate 2,500,412 of NW_022437016.1, forward strand.
ATTCACCTGTCATTGTCCTATGTTAAGTTAAAAACTGAGGCACACAGACAAAAGGTCATTTACTCAAGACAGTGCAGCTGAGATTCAAACTAACTCCAGCATGACTTTAAAACTGTACTTGGAGTGGAGAAGGGACAGGAGCAAAACCCTAATTAGCCACTGTCCAGCCTCATTTCTGCCTTATCAAGTTAGCTAAGCAATTTCAGGTACAGATTTCTCAACGTAGGAAACTTCCAGAAGAACGTGGTAGAGGGATCCCCTGGTTTGGCCGGCACTGAGCTTGAGGTTCCCATTGGGGTATACCTTCCTTGTCCTCACTCCTCAGCTTGCCCTGAACTCAGCTTCCGTCACCTCCAGCTGAGTCACTGACCACATAGTTTCCATTACAGATTCGAGTTTTATTGAAAGAACTTGGTCAAAGCAGAATTCCAGTATTCTGGTCTCATAATGCCACTGACTACTGAAACAGACGTCCCCTGGCTGGGCTTCTAAAGAACTCAGCAGGCATCATTTAAGACCTGGTAGCAGCTTAGGTAATGTTACAAGCACCAGTCTGCAGCCCTTCCTCCCTAGACCCTGAGAAAGTAGTGGAATACATGAAATTGGACACAGTCTCAGAGCACGTGGGAAAAAGTTCCAAATTCAAGTTTACGTACTGTCTGATCTTGGCTTGCTCCTATGGACCTTCAGTTTATTAATCAGTAAATTGGACTTGGTCAATACTTGTAATACTATATCAGACAGAAGCAGCTAAGACTGGGGGTCAGAAACACGAGGTTGAAATCTAATGCTGCAAACATAAGCTGGGCTGTCTTGGACAAAGAACTTAATTCCTCCAAATAACAATTTTATTACCTATAAAATTGGATCATCGACTTCTTTACTGAAGGAAGTGAGATGTGAGCTAATGGACATGGAATACTTTGCTCAATATCTAGCACATGGCAAACCTGTGAGAGAAGAAAATACTCATTCATGGTACCCCCTGGGGGCTGCAGTGCAACTCAAATTTGAAAACATCTGTGATGTCCCGTAAAAACTGAAGAGTGCTGTGCACAAGCAAAGGAGCTCAAGAGAACCATCTGGCTGCCTCTGTCATAGTGAGACATCTCATCCAAAGAATGCAGATGAGTGACTCAGAATCAGGAAGGAAGTGTTGACTGTGTCCACCTGCACTGGTCCAGGCTGCTGTCTCGGTCCACATCCATAGAGTTACACGCTCCCCTCTTTATCGGCTTCCCACACCAGAGGCAAGCAAACAGAAAAGCAGGAGCAATCGATCGGTGCTGAGCAGGGCCAGCATGTCCAATCTCTGAGTCCACACCAGGAGCAAACACAGGCGCAGGCCCAGTGAAAAAAAAATGCTGCAAGGCAAGAGGGGAGCTGAGGAGGGAGGGAAAGACATAGGAAGATGGCTGTGAATTTTTAGAAAGCAAGTTAAGAAGAGGTCAAATCTCCAAGGGTGACAAGCTGAGGCCCTGCTGACCTCAGGGACAACCTGATGCCAAGTCCGATTTGGACTGTGCTCACTCCAGGGCATCCCTAGACAAACAAGGCTGAGGAAGTCACTGCAAGTTCTAGAAATAATAACACCAGTCCACTAGTTAGGGGATTGCTTCTGTGAGTCTGTAAGCTGGGCAGGTCTTGGGGTGATTTGTTTTACCATCACCTTACGAGAATTTCAAGAAGCTTTCAGGGAGGAAGTGGGGAAGAGATGTGAGAAAGAAAGTGCATTCCCATCCCTTCTGGAACTTCCCCATTACAAGTCTCTCTAGGCAGGATCAGCCCGCTCTTCTTGTTCTATTACTGACAGTGAGTCTCAGATTCCCCGGTGGAACCAGACAAGGGCGAGGGTGGGAGATGTCAAGGGCAGAGTGCTCTGATGAGGAAACCAGGTGCCTGGGGGCATATGGGCCAGCGTGAGAATCCCTGCTTCCCTACTTGCCGTTGGCTGTGACAAGCTCATTACATTTTACCTATTGCATTGAACTGCAATAGGCTCCCATTAAAATGAGGTTGATAGTTCACAGTGTGAAGAGTTATGCTGAGGATTAAACAAGGCAATCAAAGGTCTGGATAAAGAATCTGACACCAGAAAAGTCAACAAATACAAGCATCACTCCTTCAGCTTCCCTATTTGCCTAACCCGAACCAAATCTTTTCACCCCAGTCCTCCTTGTTTAAACCCCTCTCCTAGCTTCCTGGGGTGCTTAGAATAATGTCCAGGTTCCCTAGCTTGGCATCCAAAGCCCCTCATAACTAGGTCCCTGCTTCCTTCTCATTCTCCAGCTCCCCACAAGCCCCACCTGTCCTACGTGTCCTGGAGTCACCTTGAGCAGTTGGTATCCTCCAGGGTGTGATGTTCCCTCTTCCGCATTCACTACCCCCTCAGCCTGAAGCACCCTCTCACTCACTCCACCTGAAATCTCAGAAGGTGGCTTCATATGGAAACAGAATATTTGCAGAGGTAATTAGTTAAGAGGAAGTCATATTGGATTAAAGTGGACCCAAAGTTCAATGACCGGTATCCTCATAAGAACAGGAGTGGACACACAGAGAAGAAGCTTATATGAAGATGGAGACAGAGAGCCGAGTGATGCATCTACAAGCCAAGGAATGCCGACGATCGTTGGCAACCATGAGAAGCTGGTAGAAAGGAGTGAGACAGATTCTCCCTCAGAGACTCCAGGAGGAGCAAACCTTGCTGACATCATGATTTTGGACTTCTGGCCTCCTGAACCATGAGAGAATGAATTTCTTATGTTTTAAGATACCCGGTGTGCCTTAATTTAATATGGAAGCCCCAAGAAATTAATGCACTGCCCTTGACCTGTTGATCTCAGCCCACTCAGCTATCTAAGCTTGGAGATCACTTTCCCAGGGAACATCTCTGCCTTTTCATGTTGGGGTGAGGCTCTCACAGCTCCAGTCCTCTGGCTATTCTGCTGTGATCCAATCATCTGTTTGACCATTTTCCCACTCAAGATCTTGAGTTGCTATTTAGCCCTACCATTTACCTAGCCTTAGCTCCAGTGGTTGGCCCAGGGAAAGTGCTTAATAAGCACATCCAGAAGGTGAAAATCTTCACCAGGTTTTCCAGAGGAATGCAAACCAAGTCCTTGTTTTCACTCTAACCCCAGCATCCACAGGACACCTGATCAAGCCTTGTATGCCCCTTTGCTGCTTTGACTTTCTTCAATGCCAGTGACTTCAGCTGGTTTGCTTATGTGCACCACCTCAAAAACCGAAAAATACACAGAGAGATAAAAAGCATAAAGCACCCCAAACCACCCCACCAAGAGAGTCTTCTGAAAAGTCAAACTCAGTTTGCTGTTTGGCCTGGCCTCATTTTAATCTATTTTTCATGTTAAAATATCGAGGCATGAAAGAAGGAACCAGAGAAAGAAAAGAAAGGGATAATATGAAAAATGCTTTATTTGACAATGTGTCATTCGGGAACTGATTATTTCTGTCTCTGGCCTTTTTAATATTCCCTCACTACGTCCAAGCCGCAAGGGGATTTGGTATTCTAAGACTGGATTTATAGTACTCTGTTCTGCAGTGATAAGAACATGGGCCTTTAATCCTCAGAGCTGTGAACATGCATATTCTCCCAAGTAATGTCCTTCTCTTCTTGCCACTTGTTTCTGGTCCCTGGCAGCCACAATGCCATGATGGCTGAAAACTGGTGACCCACCAGGCCTTCTCTTGACCACTCACCTAATGACAGAGTTAGCGAGGAAGGGGCCCCAGGATCCAAGTGATCTGAGATGTCTCTTTCCAAGGCCCCAGTCTGTGTTTAAGCTGGAAGAATTATTGGAAAATAGTCTAAGCCTTTAGTGTTAGGAAAAAAAAAAAAAAAGAAAGAAAGAAACTGAGACTCAAAGGACAGAAGTGACATGACCAATACCATAAAACATCCTAAAACAGTTTTGGAGACAGAATATGCAGCCAACACCCTCTAAAACTATTGAGAAAGCATGTGAATTGTGACCATTTGATCTACAAAATCACTTCTATAACCATCCATTTTTCTCTACTCTGTGGCTGTCCTATGCCCCAGTTTTCATGGACTTTCATCATGATAATTTGAATACATGCTGAATGATCTTCCAGGCTTTATTCATCCTTTCCCACTATTCTCAAACCATCTTAGTTACCATCACTAAGGCACACATGGACACTGATCCCCTCCCTATTGACTAAGCTAAGAGTCCTGTAGTTTGACAGTTCCAGTTCTCATCATCTACCTTTGTGGATAACCTTGTCTCATACGTATGCTTTTGAGATACCCTTCTTCAAATGTGTGCTTTGCTCATCCATGCAACCACTGAGCTCTTGCTGCAGAGCAGGCATGGTGCTAAGTATCCAACCACATTGAAACTCTCTGCTCCCAGTAAGTTGGGGAGCAGAGACTGGGGCCTGAAAAGAGACTTCTTAGAGAACTTGCAACCTGAGCCTCCTTTCCCACCAGCTCTGTCATTAGGTGAGTGGCCAAGCAAAGGCCCAGTGGATCACCAGTTCTCACCATCATGCCACTGTGGGTGCCAGGGACCAAACTCTCGGTCCTGAGGTTTTTATGTGGAAGCCATTTCCTCTGCCTGGCACGATGCCCTCATTCTTATTCCTCAGCCTTACATCTATACGTCCAAATACCACCTATACTTCACTGTTAACTTCAGTGCATCTCCTTCATGAATTCCTAGGCTCTTCCCCTCCCCACCTGCAGCCAGAAGGAATCTCTTTATCTTCTTCACCCCTACAGTGCTTCGCCTTAACCCTCACCTATGGAGCTTCAGCATTTTCTACTTTGTATTAAAGTTATTGATGCTCTTTACTTAGCTGCCCTGTAGGTTAGATTATTATGGCCTGTATACAGGTGAAAAAAACAAATGGAGACTCAGAAGAGAAACTGATGAAAACCATGTAACTAGGTAGAAAATATATGTGATATGATTTTCCAGTGGGGCAATTCTCAATAAACTGCAGGTTCACTATCTCAGAAACTGGGAATGTCTCAAGGGAGCAGCTGGAGAATAAGAGGATAACAAAGTTCAGAACATATTGCAAAGGGCATGAGGATCTAGAGACTTCTAGGCACTGAGGATGTAAAGTTTTTGTTTGTTTGTTTGTTTTTAACAAAGTCAGCTGTATACCTTGGAAGGATCATCACGGGTGTGACAGGGAGGCTGAAAACAGGGACACCATTGAGGTAGATTTGAACAATAGTCTAGGATGGTGTCTCTCAGCTGGTGGCAATTTTATCCCCCAAGAGATATTTGGTAATAGACACATTTTGACTTGTCACAACTTAGGGCAGAGAGTACTGGCACCTAGTGGGTAGAAGCTGGGGAATCTGTAAACATCCTACATGCACAGGACAGCCACATACGACAAACAATTAACTGGCCCCAAATGTCAATAGTGCAGAGATTGAGAATCCCTAGTCTAAGAGAGAGATGATGAGACCGAAAGTAAGGCAGTTAAAGTGGTAAGTCAGCTAACAGGATAGGAAGACTTGTGTCTATTGGCAGGGAAGGGAGTGTCATAATGACACTGAGGCCTACATTCTGTCACTGGATTAGGGAGGAGCCTATCTATCTACATCTAATTTTTTCTTGGGTAATCTTCCAGGGGTTTACACAAGATACCAGCATGTAATCAAATGAAGAGGTACATTTATATCTGTGAACAATAAGAGAAGAACAAGGCACAGCAAATAAGAATTTGCATGTATATGTATATGTATGTATTCACATTTGTAAAGATAAACTCACATCTATGTTAATATGTCTATAGTTAGCTATACTTATCTATATTTCTCCTTTTGCCTCTAGACAAATACAGGGTGACCTATTTAAGAAGTCCCATTATAGGCCGGGGGCGGTGGCTCAAGCCTGTAATCCCAGCACTTTGGGAGGCCGAGGCGGGTGGATCACGAGGTCAAGAGATCAAGACCATCCTGGTCAACATGGTGAAACCCCATCTCTACTAAAAATACAAAAATTAGCTGGGCATGGTGGCACGTGCTTGTAATCCCAGCTACTCAGGAGGCTGAGACAGGAGAATTGCCTGAACCCGGGAGGCGGAGGTTGCGGTGAGCCGAGATCGCGCCATTGCACTCCAGCCTGGGTAACAAGAGCGAAACTCC